>NC_057796.1:109224901-109441438 GCF_018294505.1 Triticum aestivum
CGCGGTCCAGGCCTACGTTGCCCGCGGCGGAAGTCTCGACCGCAACCCAAGAGGCCTTGCTGCAGCAACCATCCGCCTGCAACCAGAGTCCGCCTGGGCCAGAGGCCGGCAGTTCGCCGGCGAAGAAGCGCGGGAGTTGGAGCCAATTGCCGGCCGGATTCACCGACCAGACGACAAACTCCGGCGACGCCTCCGCCGTATGGAAGCGCGGACGGGGGGGCCGCGCCACCATAGCACGCCTCCCCTCATCGATTCTACCGCCATGGTTGGTACGACCCCCTCCGCGTGCCGCGGCGCCGCCTCGACAGTGGGCCACGGCGGGGGTCGCGGCGTGCTTGCGCGGGCGGCCACGTCCGCGCTTGGGCGCCGGGGAGCCGGGTCCCTCGCGAGGGGCCTTTCCCTTCTCGGCGGCAGAGAACTTCCTTCGTGGCGCCATCGGTGGCACTGCAAGCAATGGAGCGAGGGGGAAGAAGCAAGCAAGCGGGGAAGAGATGGGCGACGGGGGCTCCGCCCCCCTCCCCATTTATAATAGAAGAAGGCCAACCGGCGCCTCCCACGATCGCAGGTAATGATGGTTTTCCTTACATGTCGCAGGGACTTGTCAAGTCGTGCAGTTGCCGAGGCAGCGTGGGGAAGCGGAGATGCCCACGTCCAATCAACCGCCACGCAGCAACCGAGGCCGCAGGCTTTTGGGGCCCGCGGTGCTCCGTACTTGACCCTTGGCTTCGCCGCGAAGCCAAGCCCGAGTGCACCTTCGGCCCGGGGGCTACTGTCGGCGTTCTGGGAACGGGGGTCCCCAGACTTGCCTGCCTGCGGCCCACGGCGTGGCTAAGTCAGCAGGCCGTACGTCCCATCTTCATCAACAAGGCATCCAAGACCCTCGTGAGGGACCAAGCCTCGCGAGGCGGGCGATGCAAGACCTCCTCAGGAGGGGCCTAGTCAGGCAGGCTCACGAGGAGCGGAGATATCAAGGCGGGGCAAACCTCATGAGGCTCTCGTGACGTGAGCCATGACGATCGGCGCCAGGCGGGCGCCAGCGCGCACAGCGTCCTTGTTTCCTCTTTGGTGCTAAGGAGGCCAGCGCAGGCGAGGAGTACCGGGGCATCAGGCAAAGGTTGCTATATCGGTGCAACGAGACCAAGACCAGGAGGACGGCAAGAAGGAGGTCATCGTGGAGCCCAGGACGGCGTCACCACAGAGCCTTTCGCAGGCGAAGACCACTTTTGTCAGGATAGCTTGTACTAGTTGCCCCCTTTAAATTTGCCAGCCATTATTGGCTCCCTTCCCGCTCAACATTTGGGAAGAGGAGCAGGGACTATATAAGTAGAGCTAGCCACCACAGTAGTGGCATCGAGCAGTTCATCCAGCTCTCACCCGCTAAGCCACCAAGCACAAGAACACTTCAACCTCAGGAGGCTATTCTTCTCTCTGTACTGTTCATCATCAGCCCAAGAGGCAATCCATCAACCACCACACTGGAGTAGGGTATTACACCCCAACGGTGGCCCGAACCAGTATAAATCTCGTGTCTCTTTGTGTTGCAAGTTCTTTTGCGAGATCTTAGCGAGCTAGGGCGTAGATTGGTAGGAGGGAAAGACTTCGCGCGCACCCCAGTGTTCGAACCTTAAGGGTTTGCCGGAACCCCACATCCGACATGGATCACGAATTTCCAGAGGGATTCAAACCCATGAACATAGAGGCATACGACGGAACGACAGACCCTGGGGTCTGGATTGAGGACTTTATCCTTCACATCCACATGGCTCGCGGAGATGATCTCCACGCCATCAAATACTTGCCCCTCAAGTTGAAAGGACCAGCTCGGCACTGGCTGATGAGCCTTCCTGAAAACTCAATTGGAAGTTGGGAAGAGCTTGAGGACCAATTTTCAAGGGACCTATGTCCGACCTCCGGATGCAGACGATTTAAGTCATATAATTCAACAGCCCGGAGAGTCAGCCCGAAAGCTTTGGAAAAGATTCCTCACTAAGAAGAATCAAATTGTCGACTGCCCGGACGCCGAAGCCTTAGAGGCTTTCAAACACAGTGTCTGGGATGAATGGCTCGCCAGACACCTCGGCCAGGAAAAACCGAGGACAATGGCAGCCCTAACAAGCCTTATGACCCGCTTTTGCGCGGGTGAAGATAGTTGGCTGGCCCATAGCGGCACCAGCGACCCAGGCACATCCGAAGTCAGGGATGGCAATGGAAAACCGCGACGCAATAAAAGCAAGCGTCGAAACAATGAAGACAGCCCAGACAACACGGCGGTAAACGCCGGATTCAGGGGCTCTCGACCCGGTCAACGGAAAAAACCATTCAAAGGCAGCAGCGATGGACCATCCAGCCTAAACAAGATTCTAGACAGATTATGTCAGATTCATGGCACCTCCGCCACACCTGCAAATCACACCAACAGAGAATGCTGGGTCTTCAAGCAGGCCGGCAAGCTAAACGCCGAACACAAGGGGAGGGAGACACCAAGTGAAGACGAGGATGAGCCTCGCCAGCAAAACACTGGGGGACAAAAAAATTCCCACCAGAGGCCAAAACAGTGAACATGATTCACGTAACGAAGAGGAGGAGCAAACGCGCACTTCAAGACGTATGCGCCATGGAGCCCGTCACCCCCAAGTTCAACCCTTGGTCGGCCTGCCCTATCACTTTTGATCGCAGGGATCACCCGACTAGTATCCGGCACGGAGGATCGGCTGCCTTGGTGCTAGACCCAATAATTGACGGATACCATCTCACCGAGTCCTTATGGACGGCGGCAGTAGTCTTAATCTGATATATCAGGACACAGTCCGCAAAATGGGGATAGACCCGACAAGAATCTAGCCAAAGCAATGCTACCTTTAAAGGAGTAATACCAGGCCCAGAGGCCCGCTTCACGGGCTCTCTACTACTAGAGGTTGTATTCGGTTCTCCCGACAACTTCCGAAGTGAAGAATTAACCTTCGACATCGCTCCATTCCGGAGCGGCCATCACGCACTACTCGGAAGAACGGCCTTCGCTCGTTTTAATGCAGTACCGCATTACACTTATCTTAAGTTTAAGATGCCCGGTCCACGTGGCATCATCATAGTTACCGGAAACACAGAGCGTTCCTTACGTGCGGAAGGATGTGTGGTGGCTCTAGCAGCCGAACACTGAACGACCTCTCCAACCAGAATAAATGATCGTATGTCAAGACCACAGACACGGCTAGATGAGTCCGGCGCATGACTAGCTGTAACAGCTCGGATAAACCTGAGATTGGGTCGATGGATCTACCCCCATAGGTGGTGCTAGGGGCTTGACCTTATTTAGATTGAATTTAATGGTTTATTAAGAATAACCATTTTTTCGCACGAAAACTTTCACCTGGGCTTTTCTCTCTTATAGATGATCATCGTGCTACACCCATCCAGGATACGGCACAACGGAGACACAGGCGCAGACGTGCAGCAGGGCCCCATTCAAAGGTTTCTTTTTAAATTAAGACCCTGTGTAAACCTTTTTTACTGTCTCTTGTTGCTTCACACCCTCCGGATACTCAACATAACCAAGAGGGATGCTGGCGTTATTGGCATTTCGTCACGTCAGACTAATGCACGTAACTGGAAATTCAGGGCTCATTATCAAGGGCGTTACTCAGCCCAGTATACGTTGTAAAGTCTGAATACCTTAGGGAGTGTTCGGCGTTGCGAGTTTGGCCTTATATGCATCAGCTCCGAATCATGTCTTTGGTTAATAGTTGGGTTTGCCCGGCTCCCGTGTTTTGCTACCTTACGTTCTGCTCTATCGGCTAAGGTGGCACTGGGAGAACTACTGCGATTTTGCACTGGTTCATCTGGATTAGCACCTCAGTAGAGAAGCCGAAAACTGACTGTCATGATAAAGCGCGAGACTGGTCAACCACTCGATGACTCAGCGGAATCTTCGCGATTCCTCCGCATTAACGAAGGGCCGGTTTCCCGGTCCTGTATGTACCCGCCCCGTATTCGGATGAGCGCGGAAGTACCAGGGGCTATATAGTAGCCCCACCGTCAAACTCCTATGGCTAAGTGAAAGTGGTAAAGCTATATAGTCCAATTGCCTTGTTCGCCGCGCTATCACCTCCTTAATGGACCAAGACATTGGATCAAGTGTGAATACGCACTTTTCTGAACACCCCCGCGTTATATGTGTGGGGGCTAAAGCCGACGCCTGCAAACTTTCAGGTTATATACATACATAAACGGCCGCACAGGAGGCATCATAATACTTTCAGGCAAAAGTATAAACACAACCTTTATAATCCAAATAGCATTGTTTTTACAATTGGGATGCATGTCACTCGAACATGATACTCTTCGAGCACTGAGCCTCTATTAAATGAGCACCTTCTAGGACTTCTTCAAAATAATGCTCGGCCGAGACCTGGCCTACGGCCGGATCCTGGGTTGCAATAGCGGTGGCCTCCATCTCTGCCCAGTATGTCTTAACACGGGCAAGAACCATCCGCGCACCCTCTATGCACGCCGACCTCTTTACAGCGTCGATATGCGGCACATCACCAAGGAATCGTTGCACTAAACCAAAATAACTATTCGGCCTTGGTCCCTCCGGCCAAAGATGATCCACGACAGACCTCATGGCAAGTCCAGACAACCTATGGAGCTCAGCCCACTCGGCCATTTGTTCATTTAACAGCAGCGGACGCGTGGGAGCACTGAACTGCGACCAGAACAACCTTTCCACTTCATGATCTTTCTGATCTTTGAAAAACTCAGTCGCATCAGCAGCACTCATTGCCAAGTCCAAGTATGCGTCTGCAGCACTCCATAATTGATCCAGAGGGGCATACTTCGGATCTCCGAACTTCGTCCGCAACAAAAAGGGCTTCCCAGCCGTGATATCCCCGGCTTAACGAAGCTCCTCCTTCGCCGCTCTGATTTTAGAGCGGGTTTCCTTGGCTGCTACCATGGCTTTCTTCAGGTCCGCCGCTTTTGCTTGGCTTTCCTTTTCAAGAAGCTCATACTGGCCGGCGGCATCCTTCAGCTCAACAACCATCTTGGCTATTTTATCTTGCTCTGGTGATGAGCAGCCTGTTCGGCTCTTAACTCTTCGGCCGCCTTTAGGGCGGCCGCATCACTTCTCCTAGCTTGTTCCTTGGCTCGGGCAAGCTCCGCCCGAAGGGTCTCCATGGCGGCAGCTCCATCTGCAGTCACAACATATTATAGATACTAGCATCATGCTCCTCTTAATATTTCCTGACCACCCGAAAATACATACCCTGTGCCTCGTCAAGCCGCTTGTTCACAAGCGCGATGTCGGCATCTGCCGCGTCAAGCTGCCACCTCAGTTTGGCAAACTCAGCAGTCCGACCAGCCACCAGACCCTCAGCCGCCTGCACATGAAAGCAGCTTGGTCATTACCTGGGACTATCCTCTATTTGCCGCCTCTGGACAGCAACCAGAGTCTCAGGGGCTACTATCTGTATAGGGCACACCTAGCGTGTGCGGTACCGTCAAAAAAAATATATTACTTTGCGTACCTCAAAGCCTCTTAGCAGGCTCATAAAAGCTTCATGCAACCCACTTTTGGCGGATGGAATCCTCTCAACCACCATACCCATTAAAGTACGATGCGCCTCTGAGATAGCCGCTTGCTCCAGAAGACCCATCAGTGCGTCCGGTCGTGCACCGGACAGTCTCGGACTCTTTCTGTTGCTCTCCTTAGGAGCCGAATACTCCGGACTTCGGGTGGCCGAAGGGTTACCTTCTGGCCTTGGCGGATCAGGAGAAATCCTCCGTGACGACACCTCAGGGTCGTCCGCCTCATGAGGCGGGGAGACAGGGGGAGGCGTTTCACTCTCCATCATCTCCGGAAGAAGATCCCCCCAAGACGAACTCTGTCGAGAAGGGCTACGGTCCGAACTGCAAGACATACGTCTCGGTTATTGTCCTCGGAGATGAAGCAGGATATATTTACCAAAAGTACTCTTTTTCACTTACATCTCGGTGGAGGGCTGACCCCCTTGCGGGCACAGTGCGGTAAGGATGCCCTCCGGGGCAGGCCCCCCTGGCGAAGGTTTCTTCCCTCGTTTCCAGGTCTTCAGAGGCGGTCCTTTTCCTTCCTTGGGGGGAGGGGATTCTACATTCTTCTCCCCGTTTATCCTCCTTCGTGGAGACACTAATTCCCCCGGTTTGGATGAGTAATGCGTGAGGCCCGCTTTCGGCTTCTTTATCCCCCCCCTTTATCTTCCCCTGATGGCACTTGATAAGGTGCGTGCTCAAGCATCCTGGCTAGTACGGGATCCGGTGAGCCTTCGGGAAGGGGGGCCGAACACCTGATCATCTTCGCCTTTTTTATCCAGTCCTGGCCAAGAGCGATTTTTTTAGAATGATGTTATGACAAATAAAAAGACAACATGTTCGGTCGCAGAATTACTTACATGGGTATCTGGACGGTTGCAGTTGAGACCCGCATCCTCGGTGGTGTCCGGACACTTTATTCGTGATCCGAAGAACAATCCATACATCTCTTCGAGCGTCGCGCCGAAGAATTCACTACAAAAAAAAGACACATCCGTGACATTTTGGGCCGAACGATTTTTTTTGTCATACATATGACACTTCTATGACGATAATTGTGACAAAACCCGGTATCATCATAGATGTGGTGGGCTCCTACTTCTATGACAAAAAATCATGACAGAAAATGGGATTTTCGTCCTGGGCGGGCCAGAGACGCAGCTGCATGACATTCTTCGGGCCGTCCATGACGGAAAAAACCGTGGTAGAAGCGAGGGGAGGAAAATTTCGGGGAGTTCCCGGTTACGGTGGGAGGTCGGGGGCCGAGCGATGCGCATTTCTCTCGTACACGTATGCGCGTGTGTGCGAGGCGTTGGCTCTAAATGAACCCAAGCGAGGCGTTGGCTCTAAATGAACCCGAGCGAGGCGTTGGGCTCTAACTGAACCCGAGCGATTGCACTGCAGGCTACGCGTTACTGAACCCGAGCGATCGATCGATGGCTGTTAACTAAAACCGATCGAGCGATTCCTTCGCTACTGCTGCTAACTGAAGCCGATCGATTGGATGAACAGTGAGTGTTGCGGGGGGGGGGGGGTTGGATGAACAGTGAGCGGTGGCGTTGCCTCTGGATGAACAGGACCCCCGTGGTGTGGTGGAGGGCTAGATGAACAGTAGACGGTGGAGGGGTGCCCGTGGAGGGGTGGTTGAACAGGACCCCGAGGTGTGGAGGGCTGGATGAACAGTAGACGGTGGAGGGGTGCCCGTGGAGGGGTGGTTGAACAGTAGCCAGTGGAGTAGCGCGCGGTGGAGGCTGGATGAACAAGAGCCCGTGGAGGCTGGAGGAGGTCGACGGTAGCCCGTGGAGGCTGGAGGAGGTCGACGGTGGAGATGAACAGTATCCCGTGGAGTCCCGTTTTGCGGTACGCCACACCCCTCCTGATGAACAGGACCCCCATTTCGACCCTAGGTGGTCCGTTTCGTCTGTTTTGCGGTACGCCACACCCCCTCCCGATCAACAGGACCCCCATTTCGACCGTAGGAGGTCCGTTTCGTCCGTTTTGCAGTACGCCACACCCCTCCCGATCAACAGGACCCCCGTTTCGACCGTAGGAGGTCCGTTTCCTCCGTTTTGCGGTACGCCACACCCCTCCCGATCAACAGGACCCCCGTTTCGACCGTAGGAGGTCCGTTTCCTCTGTTTTGCAGTACGCCAGACCCCTCCCGATGAACAGGATCCCGTTTCAAACATGGCCGGTCGAACACAAGGCCGTTTCCTCCGTTCTGCGGTACGCCAGGCCTCATTTCCATCGCCTGTTCTGTCCAAGCCCTCCCGATGAACACGACCACACATTCCGTTCCGACCCAGCCAGTTGGCTCCCACGCGTTCCGTTGCCTCCCGATGAACACGACGCATTCCGTTGCCTCCCCATGAACATGACGCATTTCGTTGCCTCCCCATGAACACGACGACGACGCTGTTTCTCCGTTCCGACCCAGCCATGTCAACGAGCCCTCACCGTACGTATGCGCGAGTAGGCGTTCGAGACCCCGCCCGTATGTACACATACGTGGCCGTATTTTCTTTCTTGCACCCTGGCCGCTGTACGTACGTGTACATCCTACGTGCGCGCCTCTACTACGACACGTGCGCGCCTCTACATCCACCAGTATATATGTACGTACATGTTCGCGACCAGAATGACAACGCTGCGTACGCTTCGACCAGGTGGGTCCCGACTGTCAGGCACTTTCTTGCGTGCGAAGATGTAGCTGGTGGGTCCCAGCAGTCAGGGGGCGAATCGTTTTGTTTTTTTTTGCCCGGACGCACTTCCTTGCGTGCGAAGGTGTAGCTGGTGGGTCCCAGCAGTCAGGGGGGAAACGTTTTTTTCGTGAAATACGGTGGCCCGTCCGGTGGGTCCCCGCTGTCAGGTGGAGGAATAATTATTTTGCGCGTAATAAGGAGGCACTTCCTTGCTGCGGCCGTGGACCCAGCTGTCAGCGTCTCCACGCACAGTACTCTTCCGATGGAAGTCGGTCGTTGACCACATTGACCACGCCGCGCCAAGAGCACCACGGCGGTGGACGACGGCGAGGCCTAGGAAGGGGACGACACGGAGGCAGGGAAGACTCGGCAGTTGTTTCCCATGCGGAAGGGAGTACGACTGTATGAGGGTTTACTGGTTCGTCTGCCGTCGCCGGAGAATAACAGCAGGTGTGTGTGAGTAGAGGGATGGCTAGGCCAGCGATGGGAGTACGGTGGGGCGGTGAGGCCTGCGCGGCAGCACAGCCGGCCGCGGGGAGGAGGGAGCAGGCAGTCCCGCCGGCGCTTGTTTGAGCGGTTGGAGCAGGAAGAGCAGAGATTGAAGAAGCACGACGGCCGTTGGATGGACATCCAACAGTCAGTGCTTGTGCGTCAACCTTTTTTTTAGGAAAGCCTCAAATGTGTGGAAAACAGCATACAACCCATGTAACACCCTGGGAATCATGCTACAGTAACCCCCTGTGATTAAGCTAATCATGTGCTAAACAGGGCTAGATCACATTTGAACCACACCCTTGTCAAGCTCCTAGTTCAAACTTCAAATATAATTAAAGTGGAAAATAAAAGTTTTCAAAAATTCAAACAGAAATGTTCAGTGGGTTCTAAATAATACACTGGTAATTATGGTGGAGAAAACACATTTTTATAAAATGTCTAAATACTTTTAAATGAAATAAAACAGAAAAGGAAATAAACAAAAAAGAGAAAACAGAAAACAAAACAGAAAAAGAAAGCAAAAGGAAAAAGGCCCGCTCCCCCCCACTAGAACCGCGGCCCAAACCCCCCCCCCCGGCCCAAGCTGGGCCGCCACCCGCAGCCGCGCCCCGGCCCAGCCCACCCCCCCCCGCCCCGCGTCCCCTTCCTGTTCCCCCGACCGGGTCGGAACAGGGGAGCGTCGCCGCCGAACCCCCTCGCCGGCGGTGAACCCCGCGAGAGGATAAGGGCGCCAGCGGCCCCGCTCCCTCGGGCCTCTCTCCCACTCACCCCGCTCGCTCCCTCGGCCTCTGCGCCTCTCCCCCGGGTCCGCGCCGCTCCCCTCTTCCCCACGCCCGACGCGCTCGCCGCCGTTCACCTTGTTCACGTGGCCACCGTGCCCCACTCGCCTCCTCGCCGTGTCGTACAACGTCGCCGCCCTCGACTACACCCCCTCCGCCTCTCCGTCGAAGCTCAGAGCCACTGCAACCGCCTCCCCGAGCTCGCCTTCAACCTCGGACGCCGGCGACCCCCTTCTTCCCCGGCGACGACCTGCTGCTACTAAGCCACCCACGGGCCTTTCTTGCGCCGCGCGGTGAGCTCCTCTACCTCCTCCCCCTCTCCGCTAGCTCGCTCGCGCTCCGTAGCGGCTCCCCCACGAGCGCCCGAACGCGCTGCCGCCTGCGCTCGACGCCGGCGTGCCTCCGGTGACCAAATGGCCACGGGCCAGCGCCCGTTGCCTTCGCCTCCTAACGCACGACCCACCTAGCCTCTCCGTTCGCTCGCTAGCATGCTGCGTCGCCCTTTCCTCTGGCGTCCGACTCCGGTCGTCCGCCGACGAGCTCGCCGCGCTCGATTCCGGTCACCCCTGCCGCCACAACCACCACCGTTGGACGCGGCGCAGCCGTAGCTTTCGAATGCGACCGAAAACTCCCTGAACGGTGCCCTGTACGTGGATTCCGGCGAGGTCCCGAGCGCCTCCGCCGTGTTTTCGGTCGCCGGCGTTGCTCCGGCGCCGGCCACCGACGTGGCACACCTGGGGGCCACCCCCTGGGTCACTGCCAGTGGGCCCCCTGGTCACCTGTTGACCAGTTGACCTGGTCAACTGGGCTGACTGGGCGGCCCCAGCCACTGACGTGCGGGCCCCGCCCCTTAAAATAAATAATTAAAATGATTTTATAATTAAAAGTAATTAGATTAACTAATTAGTCACTGACATGTGGGGCCCATCCCTCTAATTATACTGTTAGTTTAGTTTAACTAAATGTTAGACTAACAGAGGCTGACATGTGGGTCCCACTGGACCCACCTGTCTGGTTTGACTGGTCAGCCGACCAGTTGACCTGCTGACGTCAGCATTACCTCATGCTGACGTCATAATTCATTTTTCTGAATATAAATAATTTCAGAAATTCAAATAAACTTTGAAAATTCATATCTTTTAAACCGTAACTCGGATGAAAATGTTTTCTATATGAAAGTTGCTCAGAACGACGAGACGAATCCGAATACGCAGTCCGTTCGTCCACCACACCTCCCTAACCTATCGAACTAGCAACTTTCCCCCTCCGGTCCGTCTGTCCGAAAACGTGAAACATCGGGAATACCTCCCGGGTGTCCCCCCCTTCACCGGTACCACCTACTGTCGCGTTAGGACACCCCTAGCACCGCTCATTGACATGTCACGCATCGTCATGCTTATGTTTGCTTTGTATTTACTGTTTCTTCCCCCTCTTCTCTCCGGTAGACTACGAGACCGACACTGCTGCTGCCCAGTTCGACTACGGAGTCGACGACCCCTCCTACTTGCCAGAGCAACCAGGCAAGCCCCCCCCTTGATCACCAGATATCGCCTACTCTACTCTCTACTACTTGCATTAGAGTAGTGTAGCATGTTACTACTTTCGATATCCTATTCTGATGCATAGCCTATCCTTGCTACTACTGTTGTTACCTTTACCTGCAATCCTACATGCTTAGTCTAGGATGCTAGATTTCCATCAGTGGCCCTACATTCTTGTCCGTCTGCTGTGCTATACTATCGGGCCGTGATCACCTGGGCGGTGAACACGGGCATATACTTATATACTATATACATGACACATGTGATGATTAAAGTCGGGTCGGCTCGTAGGAGTACCCGCAAGTGGATCTTTGTGGCGGAGCGACAGGGCAGGTTGAGACCGCCTAGGTGAGAGGTGGGCCTGGCCCTGGTCGGCGTTTGCGGATACTTAACACGCTTAACGAGATCTTGGTATTTGATCTGAGTCTGGCCATTTGGTCTATACGCACTAACCATCTACGCGGGAGTAGTTATGGGTATCCCGGCGTCGTGGTATCAGCCGAAGCCTTCTTGACGTCAGCGACTGAGTGGCGCGCGCCGGATTGGACTGGAACGCCACTAGGCTAGGTCTGCTTCCGGCCGCGTACGCAACGTGCAGGTGTGCATAGGGCGATGGGCCCAGACCCCTGCGCGCATAGGGTTAGACCGGCGTGCTGACCTCTCTGTTGTGCTTAGGTGGGGCTGCGACGTGTTGATCTTACGAGGCCGGGCATGACCTAGGAAAGTGTGTCCGGCCAATTGGGATCGAGCGTGTTGGGTTATGTGGTGCACCCCTGCAGGGAAGTTTATCTATTCGAATAGCCGTGTCCCTCGGTAAAAGGACGACCCGGAGTTGTACCTTGAGCTTATGACAACTAGAACTGGATACTGAGTAAAATACACCCTTCCAAGTGCCAGATACAACCCGGTGATCGCTCTCTAACAGGGCGACGAGGAGGGGATTGCCGGGTAGGATTATGCTATGCGATGCTACTTGGAGGACTTCAATCTACTCTCTTCTACATGCTGCAAGATGGAGATGTCCAGAAGCGTAGTCTTCGACAGGACTAGCTATCCCCCTCTTATTCTGGCAATCTGCAGTTCAGTCCACTGATATGCCCCTTTACACATATACCCATGCATATGTAGTGTAGCTCCTTGCTTGCGAGTACTTTGGATGAGTACTCACGGTTGCTTTTCTCCCTCTTTTCCCCTTTCTTCTATCTGGATTGTCGCAACCAGATGCTGGAGTTCAGGAGCCAGACGCCACCGTCGACGACGACTCCCACGGCACTGGAGGTGCCTACTACTACGTGCAGGCCGCTGACGACGACCAGGAGTAGTTAGGAGGTCCCAGGCAGGAGGCCTTGCCTTTTCGATCGTTGCTACTTTTGTGCTAGCCTTCTTAAGGCAAACTTGTTTAACTTATGTCTGTACTCAGATATTGTTGCTTCCGCTGACTCGTCTATGATCGAGCACTTGTATTCGAGCCCTCGAGGCCCCTGGCTTGTATTATGATGCTTGTATGACTTATTTTATGTTGTAGAGTTGTGTTGTGATATCTTCCCGTGAGTCCCTGATCTTGGTCGTACACATTTGCGTGCATGATTAGTGTACGGTCAAATCGGGGGCGTCACAAGTTGGTATCAGAGCCGACTGCCTGTAGGAACCCCCCTTCCACACTCCTTGGCCGAAGTCGAGTCTAGACATTGCAAAACTTTTACTAACATGGACTGTGCGGCTTACGGGCCCACGTCGCCATTGGGTGGTACTAGGATCTTTTACTCCTCGACCTTTACTCTGGGACTCTGAACTCTCTTCTACTCGGGTTAAACGAATTTACTAACTCTAACACTAGGATCCCGTGACCGCGTTCACCCCTAAGATGGATAAGCCATAGTTGTTTCTTAGAATAGTATTTTGAACAATTCACACACTGTCATTTGACTCCTTTGAAACGTCTTTGCTTTCAGATGGAAACCACGAGGCAGGTTGTTCGCCACACGATGGCCATTGGTGCCTCGGGATCACCTGCGGTGCTAGCTGAGATGATGACCTATCTGGGTTATCGCTGGCACCCTGAGTACACCGTCTACGAGGAGTACCAGGACTTTAACCAGGAGCAGTACCGTGCCATCGTCCACCTCTACTCTCGGGAGTACGACTCCACTACTGTGCTGCACACCGCACATGGTGTTGGTGTGACCATCGATATGGCTGTCCACGATGCAGCCTATGCTGCTCTGACACGTCTTCGTGGAGAGTATCGGGAGTTGGACACCTCCCCTTTCAGGCACATTGCTACCGCCTCTGATGTTGGTGCAGAGGGATACTATACTGCTGCCTACTCCACTGTCACCCGAGAGCCCTTCTACCATCAGCACCTGGTTCTGCATGCTGATGGGCTGGATCGAGCTAACCGAGCTCTTCGCCACGAGATGTACACCACCCGTCAGCACCTTTACCGTGCTCTGACGCTGCTGCACCCCTTTGTCCGGTCTGGACAGGTACCGCGTTCTGCGATCTACCCAGCCAGGACCGTGATGCCCCACGGTGTCGGTTGGCCAGAGGTGGGAGGCTACTCTCCCGCACTTGGTCCTCTTCTGCCACCTGAGCGTCGGGCTCTACACCTGAGTATCCGCGGCCCCCAGTCTGCTGACGTGGAGGGCTATCCGTTGCCTCACTACCAGCTGTCGGGCTACGATTACCTCCACAGTACCTCTTGGGACTGATGTAGGCTTGTTTGTAGTGTTAAAGGCATTCGCCGCGAGCCTGTGTGCCGCCTATGATGTTTTAGTCTATGTACTGAACCCTGTGTACTGAACTCTATGCATGACCCCTTTTGTAAGCTATGCCGACTACTGAGTAGTAGCTATCGTGCTCCTTTCATTATGCATGTTTCATCATGAATGATTCTTGTCATTGCAAATTTTCTAAATGCTGAACTACCCCTGTTATATATTAGCAGGATGGTTAGACCAGGTGGTCGTGGTCGTGGTGGCGATGCCCCACCACCACCTGAGTACATGGCTGGTATGATCCAACAGTTCGAACTGAACCGCCAATTCATGGAAAATATGATGGCTCAGTTTCCTCGCCCCAATATGAACCAGCAGCCAGCCCAAGTGACTCTTCAAGATTTCATACGCCTCAACCCAACCATCTACCGCAGCTCAACTCAGCCTCTGGATGCTGATGACTGGCTCCGTGACATCACCTATGAGATGGAGTCTGCTGATGTAGCCCCTGCCAGCTATGTCAACTTTGCTTCCTTCTTCTTGAAGGGACCCGCAGCTCAATGGTGGGACAGCCACAGGCGTACTCTGCCAGCTGGAACAATCATCACCTGGCCAGACTTCCAAGCTGCTTTCCGTGCCCGCTTCATTCCTCAGGGAGTCATGGACCGGAAGAAGCGTGAGTTCCGCAACCTCACCCAAGGCAACAAAACTGTCGAAGCTTATCAGCGGGAGTTTCTGGACTTGTCCCGCTATGCTGAAGAAGACATTGCAACTGATGCACGCAGACAGGAGAAGTTCCGTGATGGCCTTCAAGCTGACATCAAGCTCGCACTTCTAGTGCATGACTTTGCTGATTTCGCCACCTTGGTGAACAAGGCCATCAATGTTGAAACTGGTCTGCAGGAATACCAGAGCTCACACAGGCGCAACCGTGACACGGGCTCATCTTCGGGCCCGCCCTCACAGAAGCGTAAGATATGGATCCCGAACAGCATGTACCGTCCAAATGCATCTGCCCCAAGGCAGACCTATGCTGCACCTCGTCTGCCTCCACCACCAACTAGGCAGTCAAGACTTCCGGCTCCACCATCCCAAGCTCCTGTTCCCACTCCGAATAATGGCTTGTGCTTCAGGTGTGGTCAACCAGGACACCGTGCTAGAGAATGCAACCAGAACCAGAATCAACTGGCCCTTCCAGCAACTGGCCGTGGTAACAATCAGCCTCGCAACAACAATGCTAAGCCTTATGGTCGTGCTCATGCCAACCACGTTGATCTCAACGAAGCTCAAGACCAGCCTGCTACTGTGATGGGTACACTCCTCGTAAATTCAGTACCAGCATCCGTTTTATTTGATACAGGTGCATCGCATTCATTCATGTCAGAAGATTTTGCATACAAGCACGACGTTAAATGTGAGGAGATGAACACCTCTGTATTGGTCAAAACCCCCGTGGGACAGTGTCAAACCTCCTTGGTTGGCATCGATGTCCCCGTGGAAATCGAAGGGCTGGAATTCTATGCCTCTCCCATTATCCTGAAGTCGTCTAACATCGACCTCATTTTGGGTATGGATTGGTTGAAAGCGCATACTGCTTCTATAGTTTGCGCCACTAAAACCGTCCATCTGCTACACCCTTCAGATGAAATAGTTGCTTACCAAGCTAATCTGGTGCAAAATGCCGAGGCAAGGCTCTATGCATTGAATGCATTGAACGCTGCACCACTCGAGGGCATTGAAAATATTCCCGTCGTGCGTGAATTCCTCGACGTCTTCCCTGAAGAACTTCCAGGGATTCCCCCTGCTAGAGCTGTCGAATTCATCATCGACTTGAAACCAGGCACCACTCCTATAGCCAAGCGACCCTACAAAATGCCGCCGCATGAACTCCTTGAGCTTAAGGAGGAAATCGACAAGTCTCTTCGCAAAGGATTCATTCGCCCAAGTTGCTCTCCTTGGGGAGCACCTTCTCTCTTTGTCAAGAAGAAGGATGGGACAAACCGGTTAGTTCAAGACTACCGTCCTATAAACCAAGCTACCATTCAGAATAAATACCCTCTTCCTCGGATCAATGATCTGTATGATCAACTGGCGGGTTCGTCAGTGTTCTCTAAGCTCGACTTGAGGTTGGGCTACCACCAGATCCGTGTTCGCGAAGAGGATATCCCAAAGACCGCCTTCGTGACTCGCTATGGTTCATACGAGTACACCGTCATGTCTTTCGGTTTAACCAATGCTCCAGCCACCTTCTCTCGTCTGATGAACTACATATTCATGGATTACCTCGACAAGTTCGTCGTGGTTTATCTGGATGATATCCTGATATTTTCCAAGAACGAAGAAGAACATGCTGAACATCTTCGACTTGTGCTGGAAAAGCTACGAGAACATCAACTATATGCCAAGTTCTCCAAATGTGAATTCTGGCTACCCGAAGTAACCTATCTGGGGCATGTCATCTCTAAGGATGGTATTGCCGTCAACCCCGAGCGAGTTCAGGCTATTCTTGATTGGACTCCTCCCAAGAACGTTAAGCAAGTCAGAAGTTTTCTCGGTCTCGCCAGCTATTGCCGTCGATTCGTCGAGAACTTCTCTAAGATCGCCAGGCCTCTGACTAACCTGTTGCATAAGGGCGTCAAGTTCCAATGGACAGACAAATGTCAGGAAAGTTTCCAAGCACTCAAAGACAAGTTGACTTCTGCTCCAGTTCTAGCTCCACCTGATACTAAGAAGGACTTTGTCATTTACTGCGACGCTTCCCGTCAAGGATTAGGCTGTGTCCTAATGCAAGACCGCAAAGTGATTGCTTATGCCTCTCGACAATTGCGCCCTCACGAAGAGAACTACCCAGTTCACGACCTCGAACTTGCTGCTGTCATTCATGCGCTGAAGCAGTGGCGACATTACCTTCTCGGTAATCGTTGCGAGATCTTCACTGACCACCAAAGTCTGAAGTATCTGTTTACTCAGCCAGATCTGAACCTCCGTCAACAGAGATGGATGGAGCTCGTTGCAGACTTTGACTTGGGTATTTCCTATACTCCAGGCAAGGCTAATGTAATGGCTGATGCCTTGAGCCGCAAGTCTTACTGCAACCACCTCCAAGTTCATAAAGTTCAGCCCTCACTTGTTGAAGAATTCAGGAAGCTGAACCTCCATATTGTTCCTCCGGGTGCACTCGCTCCCCCTCCTAAGGAGTTCCGCAAGATGAACCTCCGTGTTGTTCCCCAGGGTTCCCTCAATACCCTGATCGTCGAACCAGATCTCCTGGACTCCATCAAGAGAATACAGGGGTATGACTCTGAAGCCCACAAGATTAAGCGCTACCTCGCAGAAGGAAAGCCCTCATTCTTCACCATTTCTGAAGATGGCACCCTATACTTCAAGGGCCGCCTAGTGGTGCCATGTGCAGAGAAAAACCTGGATATGACACAGGAAGTTATGAAAGAAGCTCATGATACGCCTCTGTGTATCCATCCGGGTAGTACAAAGATGTACCAAGATATCCGTCAGAGATTCTGGTGGACTAATATGAAGCAAGACATTGCTCGTTATGTTGCTGAGTGTGACGTTTGCCGTCGCATCAAAGCAGAACATCAAAGGCCTGCTGGAACTCTGCAACCTATCTCTATTCCTGAATGGAAATGGGACCATGTTGAGATGGACTTCGTCACTGGATTTCCCAAATCGCAGAAAGGTAATGATGCTATTCTTGTCGTCATTGACCGGCTTTCCAAAGTTGCACATTTCCTGGCAGTCAAAGAAACGATCACTGCTAGCCAGTTGGCAACGCTCTATATGTCCAGGATTGTTTCACTCCACGGTATTCCATTGGTTATCAGCTCAGACCGTGGTAGCTTATTCACTTCAAGATTCTGGGCAAGTTTCCAAGAAGCAATGGGAACTCATCTGTCATTCAGTACTGCGTTTCATCCTCAATCGCAAGGACAAGTTGAACGCGTCAATCAAGTTCTCGAAGACATGCTTAGAGCTTGCGTTATTTCCTTCGGCAAGAAATGGGAGGAATCTCTCCCGTATGCTGAGTTCTCCTATAATAATAGCTATCAAGCTAGTCTGAAGATGGCCCCCTTCGAGGTGTTATATGGACGAAAGTGCCGAACCCCTCTGAACTGGTCAGAAACTGGGGAACGTCCACTCTTCGGTCCGGATATTATCCAAGATGCCGAAGAACAAGTCCGCATTATTCGCGAGAATCTCAAGGCTGCTCAGTCACGTCAGAAGAGTCAGTATGACCGTCATCATAAAGACATGGTCTATCAACCTGGCGAAAAGGCTTATCTTCGAGTCACACCTATGAAGGGTGCTCACCGCTTCGGGATCAAGGGCAAACTAGCTCCTCGCTATATTGGCCCATTCACTATTCTCGAAAAGCGTGGAAAAGTGGCATACCAACTGGAACTACCGCCGAACCTTTCTCAGGTTCACGATGTGTTCCATGTGTCACAGCTCCGCCGATGCTTCAAGGATCCAATCCGAGCTGTGGATCATGAAGTGCTCGAATTGCAGCAAGACCTCTCCTATAAAGAGCAACCGGTCCGCATTCTCGACCAAGCTGAACGCCGCACACGTCAGAAGGCGATCAAGTTTCTCAAAGTCCAGTGGTCGCACCATTCTGAAGATGAGGCCACTTGGGAACGAGAGGATCGTCTGCGCGAAGAATACCCCGCACTGTTTCCTTCTACCTCCTAAATCTCGGGACGAGATTTCTTGTAGTGGAGGAGATTTGTAACACCCTGGGAATCATGCTACAGTAACCCCCTGTGATTAAGCTAATCATGTGCTAAACAGGGCTAGATCACATTTGAACCACACCCTTGTCAAGCTCCTAGTTCAAACTTCAAATATAATTAAAGTGGAAAATAAAAGTTTTCAAAAATTCAAACAGAAATGTTCAGTGGGTTCTAAATAATACACTGGTAATTATGGTGGAGAAAACACATTTTTATAAAATGTCTAAATACTTTTAAATGAAATAAAACAGAAAAGGAAATAAACAAAAAAGAGAAAACAGAAAACAAAACAGAAAAAGAAAGCAAAAGGAAAAAGGCCCGCTCCCCCCCCACTGGAACCGCGGCCCAAACCCCCCCCCGGCCCAAGCTGGGCCGCCACCCGCAGCCGCGCCCCGGCCCAGCCCACCCCCCCCCGCCCCGCGTCCCCTTCCTGTTCCCCCGACCGGGTCGGAACAGGGGAGCGTCGCCGCCGAACCCCCTCGCCGGCGGTGAACCCCGCGAGAGGATAAGGGCGCCAGCGGCCCCGCTCCCTCGGGCCTCTCTCCCACTCACCCCGCTCGCTCCCTCGGCCTCTGCGCCTCTCCCCCGGGTCCGCGCCGCTCCCCTCTTCCCCACGCCCGACGCGCTCGCCGCCGTTCACCTTGTTCACGTGGCCACCGTGCCCCACTCGCCTCCTCGCCGTGTCGTACGACGTCGCCGCCCTCGACTACACCCCCTCCGCCTCTCCGTCGAAGCTCAGAGCCACTGCAACCGCCTCCCCGAGCTCGCCTTCAACCTCGGACGCCGGCGACCCCCTTCTTCCCCGGCGACGACCTGCTGCTACTAAGCCACCCACGGGCCTTTCTTGCGCCGCGCGGTGAGCTCCTCTACCTCCTCCCCCTCTCCGCTAGCTCGCTCGCGCTCCGTAGCGGCTCCCCCACGAGCGCCCGAACGCGCTGCCGCCTGCGCTCGTCGCCGGCGTGCCTCCGGTGACCAAATGGCCACGGGCCAGCGCCCGTTGCCTTCGCCTCCTAACGCACGACCCACCTAGCCTCTCCGTTCGCTCGCTAGCATGCTGCGTCGCCCTTTCCTCTGGCGTCCGACTCCGGTCGTCCGCCGACGAGCTCGCCGCGCTCGATTCCGGTCACCCCTGCCGCCACAACCACCACCGTTGGACGCGGCGCAGCCGTAGCTTTCGAATGCGACCGAAAACTCCCTGAACGGTGCCCTGTACGTGGATTCCGGCGAGGTCCCGAGCGCCTCCGCCGTGTTTTCGGTCGCCGGCGTTGCTCCGGCGCCGGCCACCGACGTGGCACACCTGGGGGCCACCCCCTGGGTCACTGCCAGTGGGCCCCCTGGTCACCTGTTGACCAGTTGACCTGGTCAACTGGGCTGACTGGGCGGCCCCAGCCACTGACGTGCGGGCCCCGCCCCTTAAAATAAATAATTAAAATGATTTTATAATTAAAAGTAATTAGTTTAACTAATTAGTCACTGACATGTGGGGCCCATCCCTCTAATTATACTGTTAGTTTAGTTTAACTAAATGTTAGACTAACAGAGGCTGACATGTGGGTCCCACTGGACCCACCTGTCTGGTTTGACTGGTCAGCCGACCAGTTGACCTGCTGACGTCAGCATTACCTCATGCTGACGTCATAATTCATTTTTCTGAATATAAATAATTCCAGAAATTCAAATAAACTTTGAAAATTCATATCTTTTAAACCGTAACTCGGATGAAAATGTTTTCTATATGAAAGTTGCTCAGAACGACGAGACGAATCTGAATACGCAGTCCGTTCGTCCACCACACCTCCCTAACCTATCGAACTAGCAACTTTCCCCCTCCGGTCCGTCTGTCCGAAAACGTGAAACATCGGGAATACCTCCCGGATGTTCCCCCCCTTCACCGGTACCACCTACTGTCGCGTTAGGACACCCCTAGCACCGCTCATTGACATGTCACGCATCGTCATGCTTATGTTTGCTTTGTATTTACTGTTTCTTCCCCCTCTTCTCTCCGGTAGACTACGAGACCGACACTGCTGCTGCCCAGTTCGACTACGGAGTCGACGACCCCTCCTACTTGCCAGAGCAACCAGGCAAGCCCCCCCCTTGATCACCAGATATCGCCTACTCTACTCTCTACTACTTGCATTAGAGTAGTGTAGCATGTTACTACTTTCGATATCCTATTCTGATGCATAGCCTATCCTTGCTACTACTGTTGTTACCTTTACCTGCAATCCTACATGCTTAGTCTAGGATGCTAGATTTCCATCAGTGGCCCTACATTCTTGTCCGTCTGCTGTGCTATACTATCGGGCCGTGATCACCTGGGCGGTGAACACGGGCATATACTTATATACTATATACATGACACATGTGATGATTAAAGTCGGGTCGGCTCGTAGGAGTACCCGCAAGTGGATCTTTGTGGCGGAGCGACAGGGCAGGTTGAGACCGCCTAGGTGAGAGGTGGGCCTGGCCCTGGTCGGCGTTTGCGGATACTTAACACGCTTAACGAGATCTTGGTATTTGATCTGAGTCTGGCCATTTGGTCTATACGCACTAACCATCTACGCGGGAGTAGTTATGGGTATCCCGGCGTCGTGGTATCAGCCGAAGCCTTCTTGACGTCAGCGACTGAGTGGCGCGCGCCGGATTGGACTGGAACGCCACTAGGCTAGGTCTGCTTCCGGCCGCGTACGCAACGTGCAGGTGTGCATAGGGCGATGGGCCCAGACCCCTGCGCGCATAGGGTTAGACCGGCGTGCTGACCTCTCTGTTGTGCTTAGGTGGGGCTGCGACGTGTTGATCTTACGAGGCCGGGCATGACCTAGGAAAGTGTGTCCGGCCAATTGGGATCGAGCGTGTTGGGTTATGTGGTGCACCCCTGCAGGGAAGTTTATCTATTCGAATAGCCGTGTCCCTCGGTAAAAGGACGACCCGGAGTTGTACCTTGAGCTTATGACAACTAGAACTGGATACTGAGTAAAATACACCCTTCCAAGTGCCAGATACAACCCGGTGATCGCTCTCTAACAGGGCGACGAGGAGGGGATTGCCGGGTAGGATTATGCTATGCGATGCTACTTGGAGGACTTAAATCTATTCTCTTCTACATGCTGCAAGATGGAGATGTCCAGAAGCGTAGTCTTCGACAGGACTAGCTATCCCCCTCTTATTCTGGCAATCTGCAGTTCAGTCCACTGATATGCCCCTTTACACATATACTCATGCATATGTAGTGTAGCTCCTTGCTTGCGAGTACTTTGGATGAGTACTCACGGTTGCTTTTCTCCCTCTTTTCCCCTTTCTATACCGGATTGTCGCAACCAGATGCTGGAGTTCAGGAGCCAGATGCCACCGTCGACGACGACTCCCACGGCACTGGAGGTGCCTACTACTACGTGCAGGCCGCTGACGACGACCAGGAGTAGTTAGGAGGTCCCAGGCAGGAGGCCTTGCCTTTTCGATCGTTGCTACTTTTGTGCTAGCCTTCTTAAGGCAAAACTTGTTTAACTTATGTCTGTACTCAGATATTGTTGCTTCCGCTGACTCGTCTATGATCGAGCACTTGTATTCGAGCCCTCGAGGCCCCTGGCTTGTATTATGATGCTTGTATGACTTTTTTTTATGTTGTAGAGTTGTGTTGTGATATCTTCCCGTGAGTCCCTGATCTTGGTCGTACACATTTGCGTGCATGATTAGTGTACGGTCAAATCGGGGGCGTCACAACCCATCTGCCATTATTTCTAATAATTTACAGCCCATTTGCTAATTCTTAAGGTTTTTCTGGAGCCCATATTCTTTTTGTTAGCATTACAGCCCATATTGTGGCCACGGTTAAAAAATTATACGAAATTTTGCATATTTCGGTGCGGTCCGAACTGTTTTTAATCCCGAAATTTTGACTCACATTCAAACTGATTTTAAAAATAAATGTATATCAATATAAAATCCAACAAATTCTCCACGCATAAAAATTAATGTAATTTAAAATCATGAAATGAAAAAAAAGATTTTTGAAACTAATTGCCGATTTGATGTGTTTTAAAAATGTACATCCCATTTCTCATTACTGATGGGCCATTTTCTCGGCCAGCCGAATGAAAGCTCTCCTCGTCTTGAAAGATTTGCAGCCCAACAGGCCTGACAAAGCGACTTACTTGGCAAATCACAAAAAAACTGGGCTGTGGCCGTGGACCCAGCTGTCAGCCTCTCCACGTACAGTACTCTTCCGATGGAAGTCGTTCCTTGACCACGTTGAACACGCCGCGCGGAGAGCACCACGGCGGTGGACGACGGCGAGGCCTAGGAAGGGGACGACGCGGAGCCGGGGAAGACGCGGCAGTGGAAGCCCGCGCGGAGAGGAGTACGAGGGTTCACTGGTTCGGCCGCGGTGTGAGGCTGCCGTCGCCGCAGGGCCTGGCTAGCGGTGGGAATAGTAGGGGGCGGTGAGGCCTCTGCGGCAGCACAGCCGGCCACGGGAGGCAGGAGCATGCGGCATGACCGGCTCTGCATTGGGCGGCTGGAGCAAGAAGACCAGAGGTTGAAGAAGCACTACAGCCGTTGGATGGACATCGTACGGTCACTGGAGCTAGAATCGTTCATATTGACTAAGTTGACAAAGCCATTCGTCCCCGTCAACTTAGTAGGCCCATAAGTCAGCCTCCCACCAAGGTGGGTCCCAGCTAGCCGGGGGAGTATTCATTTTTTTGTGCGTAATAAGGAGGCACTTCCGGTGGGTCCGAGCTGACAGCGGGGGGAACGTTTCTTTCGCAAAATACGGTGCCCCGTCCGGTGGGTCCCAGCAGTCAGGGGGAAATGATTTTTTTGCAAAATACTGGTGGCCCATCCGGTGGGTCCCCGCTGTCAGGTGGAGGAATAATTATTTTCCGCGTAATAAGGAGGCACTTCCTTGCGGCTGCCGTGGACCCAGCTGTCAGCCTCTCCACGTACAGTACTCTTCCGATGGAAGTCGGCCGTTGACCACATTGACCACGCCGCACCGAGAGCACCACGGCGGTGGACGACGGCGAGGCCTAGGAAGGGGACGACGCGGATCCGGGCAAGACGCGGCAGTGGATGCCCACGCGGAGAGGAGTACGGGCGTTCATTGGTTCGGCTGCGGTGTGAGGCTGCCGTCGCCGCAGAATAACAGGGGGTGTGGGTGAGTGGAGGGATGGCCTGGCCAGTGGTGGGAGTAGTATGGGAGCGGTGAGGCCTCCGCGGTAGCACAGCCGGCCACGGGAGGCAGGAGCAGGCGGCACGACCGGCGCTGCTTTGGGCGGCTGGAGCAAGAAGACCAGAGGTTGAAGAAGCACTATGGCCGTTGGATGGACATCATACGGTCACTGGAGTATTGACTAAGTTGACAAAGCCCTCCGTCCCCGTCAACTTAGTAGGCCCACAAGTCAGCCTCCCACCAAGGTGGGTCCCAACTAGCAGGGGGAGTATTCATTTTTTTGTGCGTAATAAGGAGGCACTTCCGGTGGGTCCGAGCTGACAGCGGGGGGAACATTTTTTTCGCGAAATACGGTGGCCCGTCTGGTGGGTCCCAGCAGTCAGGGGGGAAACATTTTTTTCACGAAATAAGGTGGCCCGTCCGGTGGGTCCCCGCTGTCAGGTGGAGGAATAATTATTTTGCGTGTAATAAGGAGGCACTTCCTTGCGGCCGCCGTGGACCCAACTGTCAGCCTCTCCACGTACAGTACTCTTCCGATGGAAGTCGGTCGTTGACCACGTTGACCACGCCGCGCCGAGAGCACCAGGTCGGTGGACGATGGCGAGTCCTAGGAAGGGGATGACAAGGAGCCGGGGAAGACGCGGCAGTGGAAGCCCGCGCGGAGAGGAGTATGAGGGTTCACTGGTTCGGCTGCGGTGTGAGGCTGCCGTCGCCGCAGAATAACAGGGGGTGTGGGTGAGTGGAGGGATGGCCTGGCCAGCGGTGGGAGTAGTATGGGGGCGGTGAGGCCTCCGCGGCAGCACAGCCGGCCACGGGAGGCAGGAGTAGGCGGCACGACCGACGCTGCTTTGGGCGGCTGGACCAAGAAGACCAGAGGTTGAAGAAGCACTACGGCCGTTGGATGGACATCGTACGGTCACTGAAGCTAGAATCGTTTATATTGACTAAGTTGACAAAGCCCTTGGTACGCTCCAACTTAGTAGGCCCACAGGTCAGCCTCCGAAACGGTGCGCTCCAGATGTCAGGGGGAGGAATCATTTTTTGTGCGGCCGAAGCTAAGAATATCTGAGATTGAAGAAGAAGCACGGCATCCGTGGGATAGACATCCAACGGCCACTGCTGCTAGAACCGTGTGTTGACTATAATAAGTTGACTAAGCCTTGCATACGCGTCAACTTATTTTTTAGGGGACGCGTCACTTAGTAGGCCCACAAGTGTGTGGCAGAGAACTTATAGCCCATTTGCGTTTTGTAAGAATGTACAGCCCATTTTTGAATTCTAATGGAATTTACAACAGCCCATTTACAGTTTGTTAAAAGAACAGCCCATTTTCTAGCTAGGACAACGATTAATAATTTCAACCAATCGTTGACGACAGAATTCAATAAAAAATTCCCACATTTTGATGGGATCCGAAATATTTTTAACCCAAAATTTCTAGTCAGATTAAATATAAATTTGTATTACGTAAAAATCCAACGAAACATTGCGCGCGCAACAATGAAAATTTAAGATTATCAAAATCCATAAATAATATTTTATAAACTAATTTCGTGTTTGGTGCATTTTTTTATAGTTACTGCCCAGTTTTTATAATTACATCCCATTTATTATTTTTTAAAGCCCATTTTCCTGTTAAGCCTAATGCATCCCTCCTAGGAAAGATTTGCAGCACAGCGGGGCGGAGAATAACAAGTTGACCTTGCCTGGGTATTCCTCAAAAAGACGTATAGCTGGGCTAGCCATTTTCATCTTGAAAAAAATTAGTATCTGGGCTGGATATCTGGCCTGGGCTAGACGGGCCACAGCCCGCCCAGTTAATACCCCGCTCTCCTCTGAACAACAACGAAATCATCGCCAAGAAAAACTCTGCAGTGCTCACGCCTCAAAAACACAAATAGTGCTCGAGCTGCTTGGTCCCAGCTGTCGGCCGCACCTTGTGCAATTCTCTCATTTATATTGACTACATAGGTTGACAATGGTGTGGGACCGTGATGTCAGGAAACCAGGAGAAAGCAAAAAAATATAGTTGTACATAATAAGGAGGCACTTGCGTACGTACGACTATGGCCCTAGTGGGTCCCTAGTGTCATCCAGTCAAAATAAAGTCATCTCCTGAATCCTCATGTTCGTTGACGATGTTAACAATGCTCGGCACCACGGCGAGCGCAACAACTCGAAGGACAACGGAGAGGGCCTCGCGGGCCCTACGGATGGTCTGATACAGCGCCCGCTGCTCATTCAGGAAGCCAGGATCATCGGACACCTATGAGCACCTTCGAGAAACTGAGACGACATGAAACGGTAAGGCCGCGCTTGGGAGCTCTGGTTTATTTCAAACCTGTATTAACATACAAGTGTAATTTACTCGTCATCGGAAACAACGCGTAAAATACAGGTGTAATGAAACCGAGGGCCCGAGGTCTGTAAGTAAAACCGGCGGGTTACGCGTATAATTTGAGAGACTAGTGTATATTTTACGAGCAGTGCTATATGGACGACATTACCAGACGATACATGCACGACGTGCGTATCATGCCATCCATGGGCAAGGCTGAAACAGCAGCTAACGGCTGGATTAGCAATCGTCCGAGTGTCGTTCAGCGTTTTTATCGTGTGTGAAGTACTTCCGATATTTTACTAGTCGAAATCGACCAACCAAGCGCCTTCGCCCGAGACCATCTGCTTTAATTTACAAGCGTCAGTTTTACAAGTGGTTTTGGTTGGAAAACGACGATCCAATCACAGCCTAATATCATGAGTTGGTCAGAAGATCATATGGTTTCACGTCTAACCTACCCGACTTGTCGTATAGGCTATGAATGAAACATCAGACGATGAACTTCTTAAGCACAGAAACAACAGAAGAGGATGATCTTCTTAACAAGCAAATCACTAGCATTAGATCGACATGCAAAACAATACGAAGCATTATTCTCAGGAGGCACAGTGAACAGCTCGTGATGCCGCATGCCACAACATTCCAAGCTCAACTTTGCAATCAAACACAAGGCCTGGTATTACATAGACAATATTCAGAACAAACTCTTAACACAGGAATATCTCAGCAGAGTAACTATTTACTTCTAAACTGAACACAGGAATAGGAAAAAACACTCGACGCTGCTCAAAGCAAGGGCGTCCCACTAAAAAAATATCAAATGCATGTCTTCTGGCTAACATCAATGAGCAAATTTTGACAAGGTTTTCCAATTCCAATATATTAAACTAATGTCTTCTTGGTAACATCAATGATTAAACTTTGACAAGCTTTTCCCATTCAAAATATGTAATGCCTATGATCGTGGAGTCCTGTCGTAGCTTCTTGTACTTGTTTGGGCACTTTTTGCCCAGGGCACTCCACGTGTTGTTAAATTGCCAATGGTCTCTGCAGACTAGTCATGTCACCGGTGTCTAATAATACTCTGTAAAGCTTCTCGGTCATTCCTTTTGTAATGTAGCACAAACAGTGACTGCTTCTTTCTGCAAAGTGGAACGACCAACTGGACCCAGTAATGCAGCAGTTTGCCTTGGACACATTGGCTCCTTTTGTGCAGTTCAACTAAAATAGAAGTCGGAATAAAACCGAGCTTTAATTTTGATATCCCTGTAAGCAACAATAGGTATAAGGGAAACAATTACTGAGAAATAACGGTTGATGACTTGTACTCCCAGAAGAAAAGCATCTGCTGATCTACTTTATCTTAATGGGAAACAAAGCAGGAGAGTAGCAATTCTCCATCAGAGTGAGGAGAGAGATAGAGTGGACACTGTCATCTTGTTTTGATATGGAGAGGGTGAGAGAGCGAGACGCGAGAAACTCTATCAAACAAGAGGCTATAATGGAGTAAAAAAATCTCTCCATAGCAGTGGTTTTAAATAGAATACGTGCGTTTCCGGAAAAAAGAAACGAAAACTGGCGGACAATTTTTCTAACGTACTAACAAAGAAAACTCGATCAAAAACACGCCCCCGCTTCCAGGTCGCGAGAGTCGTCGCGCACACACACATAGACATAGACATGCATATCCGTGTTTACGTAAAATTCCATTTCCATCTCCATCTCCAATCATATTTGTCCAACTGGCACATTATTTACGTTGTTAATTATATACGCTGCAATATTAACGTACAACATCTCTTGTTTGCGCACGTCCGGACCGCAGCCACGGCCGGTCCTGGCCAACCCGAAGCCTCTTCATCACCCACGCGTTCTTCCCGCCCGAAACGGTCAGTGTCGCATTCATGCCCGGCCAGAGCGGACGCGACCTCTCACTGGCGCCGGCATTGAAGCGGCGCGCCGGCCGAGAGAGCGTCGCCCGCGCCGCTTCCGGGTGCACGCGGCTGCTCCGCGTTCAAAGGTCGCAATAGCCGGCTACAACATGCATGTAAAAGGTTCTTGGGAGTCCGTGCTACAGCTAGCTGTCCTCCCCCAACTCGTCAATCACTTCCAGTAGTGCTAGTACTCCATGGCGCGATCCATCGACAAGCAGGCGGGAAAGTTATCGTATACTCGGTTTGCGGGAGTGGCATGCCGAGCGACCGTGTGGGGTCAAGCCATGGAGGAGGGTGAGACACGAACACGACAGGCGTGATTTAAATGTTGGTTTTGCTCGATGGCGCGATCCAACGAAACGAAACGTTGGTTTCTCTCCATTTCCATTTTTCTCCAGAAAAACGGAAACTTTCCACTCCATTTTCATTCCGATTCCAAGGTTGCCCCGTTACAACATTCCATCAAATACAAAGGAAAACTAACACGCATGCTGATGCATCTCAATGATTCACAGATCATAGCCAATATTTACTTCACAACTAAAGAAAAAAGTTGTGAGAGCGTGTACGAAAGAAAAACTATTGATGTGGTCACTACGACTTAAACCCTAAACCCTAAACATGATTTAATTTCCTGGCCAGGTAGAACCTGTCGAAGGAAAGACGGCTGGCACCCTCGGATCATACGATGCTTTTGTGCAGTTCCACTAAAATCGAGCTGAGCATCCCTGATGGCAAAGATATTGAAGAAGTGTGATTAGAATAATAGTACTGGCACTAGTTCATGAGACATAAACTCATCACAAGTAGAAGCCGGTAGAAGTAGAGAAAGATCGACATGGAGATGGAGCTACGGCAGTGGAGCAAGCCGGAGCTATAGCTAGAAGGGTGGTTGGGACGTGGCATCGGCCCATACCGCGGTGACCCCCGATTGGGACGCACCGACTGTGGGTTTTCTCCCTCGCCGATGTCGACCGCGTCTACGCAGAACATTGTTCCCTTCCCCCAGCTGCGGGATCAGGCCCGTCGTTCTATGCTTGTGAAGAGAGCAACCTAAGCAAGCAGGCTTGTAGCTTAGGCTCCTGCTAGTGTATATATATAGTGGTTTTCTTTTTCTCTCCATATCAACCATTTTATATTGCGTACGTGTCATTCAAGAGTGAAATGATGGTTGCTTCTTCCGACTAACTTACTGTGTGATTTGACTGCTCCTTAGTGGCCCCTACACGTACTCCCCCTACGTGTATGCAACAGTCACACATACACATGGACGCAAAAACGCGCGCGACGCCCTAATGCATGCATGTCCGAGCACACGACGGAACACACACGGTCACGCTCAAGTGCTCAACCTACACGTGCATGCACACACATACTCAGTCAGGGTGAGCTAGTGACCGTATAAACACCGGAAAATATATATATTGAGCGCAATGAGTGTATTATGAAGTCCACTGACCGTATTTTTACAAATATACAGTGACAGACAGTGTATTTATCTCGTTTGGAATTAAGCCATATTAACCGGAGAGGAGGCAGTATGGACTAGCATTACTTTGCTGTGTCCCATCAACTTGCCGAACGAGGAGATGGTTGCAGGACGGGAGAAGCTTGCGCGCGGTGGCTCGTAGGACAAGGAGAAACTTTTGACTAATGCAAGCTCTCCCTCGCTCAGGCGGTGGACGTGCAACAGTTAATTCGGTGTCAGATTGCCAGAAGCATACACTATACTACTAGTGCTATTATTGTTTGACTTCCCGAATAGGCGAACAGCCAAGCGCAAAGTTTACTAGTACTACTACTATAGTCTATAAAGGTACGTACTATACAAGTACTAGGAACCGGATGGAGGAGCGTCTGCACTCTTATTATAATTTTAAAATGTGATAAAGCAATCTTCAACACATTTGGTTCTCTTCGAGGGTTCTCGCATGTGATAATAGAAGTTGATTGCATGGAACACTCGTCACAATTCTCGCTTAATTCTGGCTCATATCCTGTTACAAATAGTAGCGCTCGGTAATATTTCCTCTTTTTTTGTTATTCAGCATGTAAACAGGTCAGCAAACCTTGCGGCGCATCTTCGTGCGAACCGTGCTTGCTGCACTTTGAATGTGGCCGAGAGCTGGCTTGATGAAACACCTCGCTTCCTACTTCTTTTTTGTGGGGTACCTCGCTTCCTAGTGACCAGTGTCTTGGCTGATCGTCCTAAGAATGCTTATATATGATAAAAGCTCTCTCATTTACCCGCAAAAAAGATTAAGCCATATTAACCGGAAAGGAGGGAGTATGGACTAGCACTACTTTTTGGTGTGTCCCGTCAACTCGCAGAATGAGGAGAAGCTTGCAGGACAAGGTGAAGCTCGCTTACGCCTTTTGACTAATGCAACCTACCCTCGGTGGACATGCATCAGTCCATTCGGTGTCAGATTGTCAGAGGCATACACTGTAGTACCCAACATGCGGAGTACCATCATTGTTTGACTTCACGAAGAGGCGAAGAGCCAAGCGTAGTAGTACGAGTAGTACTACTACTAGAACCGCATGGTGGAGTGTCTGTACTCTTTTTTTTTTTGATAAAGTACACGTTTATTCCGGAGAAGGGCGTAAAACGGTAGCCCAACATGTAATGAATGATATCGATCAACCAACCATGCTTGAGTATATCTTGGCCTCCGTGCGAGCCCGTCTGTGTGTTCCCGCTCCTCGTCTCTCTCTAGGAACGGCGGGTTGGCTCTTTGCCGTCAATTGAGATCGGTTTGCTCACACTCCTGTCCCACATGTCAGTGATATGCCAAGAGGAGGTGCGTTGACCGACTGGCCATACGCGTACTTGGTTTTGCACCTTCATACTACTCCTCCCTCCGTCACAGTTTACAGGGCGCGCTTCATTATGATACATTTCTCTCAATGCATTTCCACCACCAGAGAGACTTTAGATGCGTTTGGTTTAATGCTCAATTAATTAGGGCGTGGTAACCGCAATCAAGTCCATAATTTTCTCTCCATGTACTGTACTACTATGGAGTGGAGTAAGTGCATGCATGTGTGTACCCGGGGTGGAAGCACTGCATGCATGTGTGTACGCATTATTCCCTCTAGTAATAGACGCGGTGCTATAACTACCAATGCTATTTTTCAGGCCGATTGCTAGTCGCTTTGGTCCCATAGATTTTTTTTCTTTTTTCTGAAGCGCGCTGTATAAACAGTGACGGATGGAGTAGTATGAGCGGATTCAAAGAAGAGCGTATTGATGGTTGCTTCTTCAAAGCAACTTACAGTGGGAAAGGTGGGGCTTATGATTTGACTGCTCATTACTGACTATTAATGCGGCGCAACAACCGGGCTGAGTCTCCCATGCGGTTGTGCACTACCCCCTCGGTTCTTAAATATACTCCAGAGTATTTGTCTTTCTAGAGATTTCAACGAGTGACTACTCAAATATTTGTCTTTTTAGAGATTTCAAATGGACTGGCACATACGGATGTATATAGACATATTTTAGAGTGTAGATTCACTCATTTTGCTCCGTATGTAGTCAGTTGTTGAAATCTCTAGAAAGACGAATAGAATATTTAGGAACGGAGGGAGTACACATACGAAGCAAAATGAGTGAATCTACACTCTAAAATATGCCCATTTGAAATTTGTAAAAAGACAAATATTTAGGAACGAAGGAGTATAATTTTGTGCATGGCACATGGACCTGGATGATGAAGAGGCTTCTGGCGATGCTATCAAGCTTCCATCATTTGTTTACATAATTTACGCACTATACAAATAATTTTCCAGCGACATGAAATTGTACAATGGTGTGAGCTTTCATCTTTTGTTTCGCGTGTCTTGCCATCGATGCTCTTTCGGAAACAATAAAAAACTAACTTCCTTGCTAATGCATGTCAATTATTAGCATATCAGAGCTAATAATTACATCACAACTGACGACAGAGTTGTGAGAAGGTGTTAAATTAAAATTGATCCATGCTTTCATTGGCAGCAACGTCCCCCCAGCTCTGTCTAAATCAACAAGGCATGTTGGGAAAAAAAGTAGCTGTCTGGAGCATGCAACATTCCGATCATTTTGTGCAGTTCCACTAAAATAGAGCTGAGCGTCCCTGTTCCAAAGATATTAAGTGTGATTACGATAATGGAGGACTACTGATGAAACAATAAACACACAAATAGAAGCCGGTCACCTTTGAGTCTCTCTTAAGACTAACTAGTTGGAGAAGATTAGGCACGGAGTTGGATGAAGAGGATAGAGCAAAACCAATCTCCCTTTGTGCAGTCGCACTGAAATGTAGAGACATTGCCCGTGTGACATTTTAGTGCAACTGCACAAAACACTCTTAAGAAAAAAGTGATTTGTGCAGTTCACCAAAAGGTCGCAATAGCAACGAGTAGAAAGGAAACAATTACTGGCCAATAACAGTTGATGACACATGCGACGACAAAAAAGAAGCATATTCCTTGTCCTAAGGGAAGATAACAACACGGTTGTGTTTGTCTAAAATGGTGTGAGGACGAGAATGCAATATGGAAAGTACACCGGACGAGCTACGTTTTGGGCAAAGAACTATGGAAGATCCACATGCAGCGACGTGGGAAGACGGGCAGTGGAGCAAGGCCGGAGGGGATACCTGGAGGTCGTCGGGATGTAACTAGGTGAGCGGCGGCGGGCGGAATCTACGAGCAGGTGCCGTAGGCCCTGCTGCGCTGGAGCTTGGTCAGAGAGAATGGCGTGTACCGCAGATCGGGACGTGCTGCCTCGGCGCCGTCAAACGGAGAAACGATGCACTTCCTCCCTTTCCCCCGGCGGGCGGGATGCGGCCGGATCAGTGACCAACGGTGAGAGAGAGAGAGGCCACCGCACTCCCTTTCCCCCGGCGGACGGGATGCGGCCAGATCAGTGACCAACGGTGAGAGAGAGAGAGAGGCCACCGCAGCCTTGTGTGAGATACTTTGAAGAGCGACAAACCAGGCAGGCAGGCTCCATTGTATATAGTGAGCGGACTACCTTTTTCTCCATAAAAATCGTTTTATATTCTGTGTACGTGCCATTGAGCACTATAACTTTATTTAAAAATAACGCGGCAACGCATCAAGTCGAACTTTGTTTCGTGCACGCGTGGTACACGACCTCCCTAGGTAAACAACCGCTACAAGCGTTCAAATTAGTATGTGGGCTGCCATTTCATAAAGAAATGAGCTCCATCGTGTACCCGCGCGGGTGTGGCTGGGCACGAAGCGTGAGTACGTGCACGGTGCACCTATTCTCTTCTTGTATACGTACACCACCTACGTGGGGTTGTGTGAGAGAGATACAAACCTAGAGAGATATAGTGTGTGGGTTCTTGAGAGTTTTGGGGGGGGGGGGTGTCAATCAAAAAGTGTAACATATGCAATGTGTGTGAAATAGAGTCCTAGATATAACATATATATAGAGGGGGCGATCCACGAGAAGAGAGTGGAGGTATCATCGGCTTGAGGTGTCTATAGAATCGAAGAGAGGGATGATGTGTGTGTGTGCGCGCGCGGTCGATAAAGAGTGCCATCGAATTTGTGTGTGCCCACGTCAAAGATATAGAGTGGCTGGCCTACTGGAACGTGAGATAGGACATGTGCAGTTTGTCTCTGTGGCATGGATACCTACCTGCAGCGCTCGACTATCGGTGTGTGGTGGGGGAAGAGGGAGGCCCAATTAACTATAGAGGTACAATGGCTGGTATATGTGTGGAGGAGGAGAGAGGCCTATCTCATGTATTAAGGAGATCGATCTGCCTCATGTATTAAGGGAGATCGATCGGCATCCATGCATATGTGCAGGAGAGGAATAAGGTTGGGAGAGAGACAGAGCTAGAGTGTTCGAGGGGGTGGTAGTGGAGTTGCTTCTAACAAATGGTGGGATAGGCTTTCTAGACAAACGGAGGGCACGCCCGCAATATCAATAAGAGAGGAGATGGTTGCTTGTTGTCTGTGCACGTGCATGTGAGAGACGGGTCAGGAGGCATGCACGAATGATGAGGGGGGACGATGTGGCTGTGGTAAGCAGACGTAACTACATAGGAAGATCAATCGCCCTTTGTTAGAGAAAGGAGAGACATAACTTGTGAGGTACGTCGATCGATGGGGGGGTAGTTAAAGTCGATCTAGGTATATGTTGGGAGATCGATCGGTATACATGCATGCGTGTGTTAGAAGCAAATGAGGCACGAGGAGAAGGATAGAGAGAGAGGGATGCATGTAGGAGGTGGTACGTGAGGCATACTATATCGAGGGGGGAGGAGTGTGCGAGTACGAGAACGATGAAAAGAGTGGTGGGAGTGAGGCATGGACAGTGACAAGAGAAGAGGGGAAGCTTGTGTTTGTGCTAGGCACACCTGGCTAGAGAGGCATATCGATCGATGTGTGCCGTAAAGAAGGAGCTGGGGGGCCTACACACACCGTGGGTGAACGACCTAAAGTGAAAAGACGAATTTGCGCGATGGAGCTAGAGAATGCTGAGGGAGGGTGAGAGGGATGCGGGCGTGTGCATGCACAAGAGAAAGTTAGCACTAGCTACAAAGATAAGAGGGTTGTGTGGGTGTAAAAGACGAATAGAGATCATATATACTTCATTATAAAAAGCGAATTCGGATATTTGAAGAATTTATCATAGTGTTTCAAACCGACGCATGTGTGAATATATATAACGGTGATACACATGGTGTGGTTATGAACATGTTATACTACATTTAATATATTTTATCTCTACTCTTATAAAAAAACAGAGTTGTTGATGATGGTGTGCCTGTCATCCTGCATTATAGGCCATCCGATTTATATCTGGCGGATAGCAAGGAAACTATGATGGTTGAAGTTGGCAACAATCATGATTGTAGATTCTTATTGAAATAGAGAAACGAATTCAAATTTAGTTCGAATTGCAGCGGTAGTATAGACATTTGGAATGCACTAAAATGTTGGTATGAGTAGGTTACATGAAATTTAATCGGACATAACATGGATTCATACTCCCTCCTTCCATCTATATAGGGCGTAATGAGATTTTTAAGACCGCCTTTGACTATTGACAAGATTAATAGTACATGACATGCACAATGTGAAAATTATATCATTGAAAGAACCTTTCACAGACGAAGTTAACGGTGTGCTTTGTGTAAGTTGCATGTCATATATCATTGCTCTAATATTTGGTCAAAGTTAGCATTGAAAAACGCATTAGGCCCTATATAGATGCAAGGAGGGAGTAGCTTTGAATAGCATTTGTATAGTAAAACGGGGCAAGACTCTCTCTTTGTGTGGTGTGAATAGTTTTATTTTTTTTGTTTTCTTTTTGGTTGAGGGAAGTGCGAATTGATTTGGTACATACAAGTACAATATTACTACACGTTAGGCTTGTCCCTAAAATTCAACCCGCGTCTTGTTATATCCCGAAAATTCAGATATCGTGCTCCCAAAACTGGCGCCTTCACAACCCGCGCCTTGCTATCCCGAAATTACAACGCGCGCGAAAACTCCCTCCAGCTGCCAAATCCCGACACGCGAAATCCCCCTTCTAACCCTGAGCCGAAAGGGCCGCTAGTTCAAATCGGTGGGGGGGGGGTTACTTTTGTAACACACCCTACATTTTGGACAAGCGCGTCCCTAAGTCATGCTTCACCCCCTCCCATCGCCCCTTTTCGCCATTCGAATCCCAGGTCGCCATAACCTCTCCGCTCCAGCCGTGAAACCCCACCCTCCTCCGTCCGCCACGTCACCGCTGCCCAGCCGGAGCCTCTTCCCCGATGACGTCGTCCACCGCAACAGCTCGACGTCCCTCGTCCACCTCCCCGGATGAGGATCCGTCGTCCACCTCGCCGTCCCGCCGGTTCAGCCGCCCCGTCCTCCACCTCCAAGGAGCTGCTCCAACGATCACCTCGTCTATCGCGGCTGCTCCGTCCCCACAGCGCCGCCTTAACCTGCTCCACCGGAACCGCAGCATCCTCACTGACTCCTCGGACGAAGCCGAAGCCTACTCGGCGCCACCAAAGAGGTTGTACACTCATCGCATCGCACCTTCTCCTTAACCCGACCTCCCGGCGCCGACGGTGCTCCATCCCGCACCCCCATGGAGCGGCTACCTTGAAGCCGGCGCCGTGGGTGACATCTCCACTGCGGCTCTCCCCCAGTGCGAGGCCCCTTCGGCGGTGGCATCCATACCAGTCGGATCTGCTGCTGCTGCTCCGGATCTCGCTCGCTCGCGCTGCTGCTGCTGCTCCGGCTCTCGCTCGATCGCTCGCTCGCCCAGCTACTGTTGCTGCTCTCCCCCTCGCTCGTGCTGCTGCTCTGCTCTGATTAACCCACACTTTAGTCGACTGAATCGACTTTTGGGTCAGTCGATTTTCAGGGGTTGGGGGGGCTCGCCGGAGTTAAGGAAGAACCACCCGCAGCGGGGACGTGGGCTCACCGGAGAGGTACCCCACTATCTATCTTAGGGTTCAGGGTGGGGGGCGGGGGGCTAGAGGGCTGGCCGGGGCGGCGGTGGCGAGTTGTTTCGGGGCGGCGAGGCGGCGCTGGGGCCGGCGGTTCGGCCAGTGGTGGCTGGTGGCTCAGGGGGTGCAGGTTGAAGATGAACTGCAGGCCCTCCCTAAACTACATGTCAAGTGCCTCTCTGCTACCATTGCGTTCAGTTTCGACAGTAGCATTCAGATTCCACAGTAAATTTCAGTTTCGACAGTTAAGTTCAGAGTCAACAGTTTTTACCTCATCTGTTGTAGTCAGGTGGTTTTTGGTGATGTTAATTTTACATCCATTTTACATCATCTATTGGAGATGCCATTAGAATCCCACTTGAGATTGACGATGTCTGTCTTGTGCTGCTTCAGCCTTGACGTCTTACGGCTCACCGGAGCTGCTCCAACGATAGAACGATCCATCACAACAGAGCAGTGCCCTGGACGCCGTCTACAGATTCCTCAGATCTTCCTCCACACCTCCGACAGCCACCTCTGCCTCAACTTCTTCAGCGACCAACCCAATGATGCTGAGGTCGACACGGCTACGGCAAAGAGGTTGTACACTTGTTGCATCACTTATTACTATACATTCACGTCGATCCATTAGGGCTATTTTGGTTCAACGTAAAAACGTCGATCCACTGGTTGTTACCATCACTCTAAATTTCTGCATGCTCTCCTTACATAATCTCACCATATTTTTTTTGTATGCATGTCAGATATTGTACACAGTCATGCTGAACATGTAGAGAAAAAGAGAAGAGTTTTGCGCGGCAATACAATGTCATGCAGACATCGCTCCATGGTGGGTTCAATGGCAAACCCTCCCCACCCCTCTCCAAATTGTAATCCAGAGGAAGATATCTGTTCTGAGGCGGATTCAGACGCCGCTGACCACTCCTATTTACCCCCCAAGGTGTTTGCTCTACCTTGGCATGATGATGTTAGTCATATCATGCATATGTTGCCTTGCAGTGCCTACTTTTGACATCATATATGTCATCTGCTTAGTTTAGACATGTTCTGTAATGCCACCTGTTTAGTTTCTATATCATATATGGGAATTATGCAGTCTCATGTCTTTTAGCCAGCCATAATATATGCGAAATGTGCAATGCCATCCTGTTTAACCAGGCATCATATATTTGAATGATATCTTGCCCATCCTTTTCTTCATTACATTTCCATTTGTCGACAATGTTTGTACATTAAACTACTCTTCCTGTGAATCAGCCATTTGGGTGGGAGATGGAAAAATCTGGAGTGAAAACAAGGCCTTCAGAGCAGACAGTGCTACCTGCCGAAGCAGATCTCTTGTTGGGTCCCGATAGCTCCTCAGGGATGGATTCAGAGACAGATGACCAGTCCTATTCCCCCACTGAGGTGTATGCTCTAACTTGACACGGTTATACTGCTCATATCATGCATACGGTGTCTTGCATTGCATAGTTTAGACATCATATACACAATATTCAACACCATGTTCTTAGTTCAGACATCATATGGAATGCCCTCTGTTTTGCATATAAATCACATATGTGAATTAAATGATGCGATCCTGATTACTTAGATAACATGTAGGTGAATTATGTCATGCGATCCTGTTTAGTTATTCATCATATCTTTGAATTATGTTATGCTATGCTATCCATTTAGATAGACATCATATATGTGAAATTATGTCATGCTATCCGTTTTAGTTAAACAATATACATGTCAACTATTTCATGCCCTCTTTTTTCCACACTATCTATTGCATCTGTCTCTCATACAATGTCTGTACATTCAACTATGTTTCCTGTTTATCAGCCATTTGAATTGGAGCGGGTGATGCCAGTATCTAGCGGACTAAAAACACGGTCTTCAAATAAAACAGTGCTACCTCTTGGTGGAGATAGCACCCCGGTTGTACATGCACAAGAACCAGCCCTACCACACATAACCAAAACTCTCGCAGATTGTACCCCTACTGCGATGGACAGAGAACCAGTTTACCCAATCTAACCCCAACCCCAGCCGATAGTAACCCAGTTCCTGTTGACAAAGCACCATCTCCACCACAGAGCTCCCAAAAAAGAGCAGTTAGTAAGGCAGCTCCAGTGCCCAAAGGGCCAGTACTATCACGGCGAACCCCAACTCCACCAGTTAGTACTCCTATTCCTGTGGAGGAAGCACAACCAGCTAGTCGTAGTTTAGCATCTATCGCATTTGATGTTGTTAAATCGTATGTGCGTATCTTCCCATCTTGGAAATATTATACTGAAGATGAAGGAAAATGCCAGTTGCAGGTGTTTGTCCAGGAGTTATGTGTAAGTAATGTTATTCATGGCAATTACTTTGCTTCGTCCCATACATCCTACCTCCATGATGGTTATAATACAGCAAATTTTCCCATTTTTCTCTATAGAGAAGGACCGATTTGGAAACTCAGGATGAGGTAACCTGTGCTAGTACCTCTGCTATCTTCAAGAATGCTTGGTGGCAGTATCGGAATTACCTGAAGAAAACGAACTTCACCGGCAAAGAACCTCATCAAATTCCCTTACGTTCTCCTGAGACACATTTACTGGACGATGACTGGGAACGCCTTGTTCTGTACTGGTCCCGAACCAAGAATGTGGTAAGGTCTATGAGCTCATTTTCTATTTTTAAGTATTATATTCTTGCGTCTTACTCTACTCTGTTCATGTAGAACAAGTGCCTAAACCTGAAGAACAACTTTTCTAATTTAAGATTCCATTGCTATCATAGTTCAAAAAAGCGCTAGGCGTTATTTGTGCGTTTTGCCACCGCCTTGCGCTATACTGACCAAAGCGCATGCTTATGCGCAGTTATGCACAGATTATGCGTAGCCTAGGCGCGCCTTTTTTAACTATGATTGCTTTGCTCTTGTATCATTGTATTTACTCATACAAACTTATTTTTAAATTGAAGGATCCAATTGAAACTCCAATGGCACAGCAGGTATGTTCATGCATGTTTCTTTCACAGGTTTGCTCTTATCAATAGCTCTGTTGATTTCAATTTCAATTGTGTATACAGTTGACTTTCATATCATGCACATTACTAGCATCACAACAGAGCCAATAGTGTTGTTGTACATGTAGACCCGTGGTACCCATCTGAAATCTTGTTGTGCCGTGTAGTTTCCCAAGCTTTGTATTCTTTCACTGCTGCTTTGTCTTGAACTGATATGATTTGAACCGTGTCTCTATTTTGATTTGGCAAGACAATACAGTGACCATAGGACATAGATATATGTTTGTTTGATGCTTTTATTATGTACTAGTACTTGGCAATAGAAGACTTGGTAGTTTAATCCTGTCCACCTTACTAATGAACTGGTTCACCGAAATGAGTTTCATATACTAGTACATGCTAAACTTGTTATGTGTCTGCTTGTTTCTTCTTTTAGAATGCTGACAGAATATTGGGGAAGAGTGCCTTATTAAGCAATGGTAAAGGAAGTAATGCAAATAAGGTTCAGGATAGTGACACATCCTTGTTGGTCTCCAACAAAGCTGATAAAACAGCTAAGGAAGACTATCTTGAAGACAGCGAGACAACCCCAAAGTCCTGTCTTGGTTTAGTGTTCGAGTTACTGGCCACTACCGCTTGCACAAGCTATTCAAACTCACTGTCTGAATCAGTTCGGTTTCTTGAGTCTCAACTACAAGCTGAAAGACATCGATCAGCTGTGCTGCGACAAGAAGCGGAAGGACTGCGGAAGTCCCTGGAGCATTCAGATGCATACTTTCTGGTGCAACAGCAAGCGTTGGGGGATTTTAGCGCCAAACAGGACAAAGCTAATCAGCTTGCTAAGCTTATTGCCAGCATGGTGGATACCCAGGATAACGTTTCTTGAGCTCTTCTGAAGTTGTTTCAGTTATGCTCTTGTTTTGCTGCCGCGTTTATTTGCACTGGTGGCCAATTTTGACGGCCAGTGTATGTAATGTGCTGCGTTGTTCCCTATATTTGCACTGGTGGTTAACTTTGATGCCCAGTGGATGTAATATGTGTAATAGCGGTAATAGGCTAGCGTTAATTGCTTGCTTATTTATTTCCTTATTGTCTTGTTTAGTTGTTTGCTTGTAGTCACTGCAGTTCTTTTTCTGTTTTTTTTCTAGTGGCCACAATAGCCTATTTTTGGTAATTAGGCCAAAATAATCGTGGCAACACACGGACTGTTGCAACCATGGGCCTCCTGCCGGCCGTATGATCCATGGGCCTTCATCCGGCCGTAGGATCCATCGGCCTTCTATACGGGCCTTAGGGTCCATGGGCCTTCTACGGGCCGTAGGGTCCATGGGCCTTCTACGGGCCGTACGATCCATGGGCCTTCTACGGGCCGTACTATCCATGGGCCTCATACGGGCCATAGGATCCATGGGCCTTCTACGGGTCGTATCATCATTTCGCCAGTCATGGGCCGTACTATTCGTGGACCATAACGGGCCGTACTATTCCTCCACCGCCTGCTCGCGCTCGATCTAGACCTTCCTCAAGCCACCCATCAGTTCCTCGACGACCGCTTTCAGCCTCATCTTCGAGGCACTGCTCTGCTCATGCAGCATCTTCCAGCCGGCGGCCTCCTCCTCCTCCTTCTCGGCGACCATCTTGAGGAGCTTCGCGTTGTCATCCATGAGTTGCTCGACGAGGCCGGTCGCCTTGTCAACCGAGGCATCGCTGATCTTGAGCAGCTTCATCAAGCCGTCGACCAGCTCCTGCTGCATAGTGACGCCAGCGAGAATGTCGTCATCGCCGGCGAAGGACTTCAGGAACACCGGCTCATCGCAATGGCCGACGCCGTGAATGCGCTTGTGAGATCCCTCGTGTGCCCATGAGAGCTCGTTCGAGGGCTCCGCGGTGCGCCGGGACATCTCTGCAGCAGCTGCGGCTTCGTGGCGGGACCTCTCTAGTGCTTCCGCGGCCTTGGTCTTTGCTGCCTGGTCATATGTCCACCCTAAACTCCTCCTACCGGTCATGGCGGAACGACTTGACAGAAAAAACCAGTTTTGTGGGTGATGAGGAGAGGAACTGTGAAGTAATTTTCGAGTGGCTAGTTTTTATAGCCCGGTGCTAAGTGTGAACACATATTAGTTTGATAGGTGTGAACAGATTTGCAATTACTTATTGCATTGTAATCAGCAATGTGATGAGAAACAAGGTCAAAATTTATTGATGGCAGAAGGTTGACCACGTGGTTGCTCGTCGTTGAGGCGGCCGCGGCGCGCTCCGCTCTGGCGTCCCTCCGCGCGCTCTGCTCGCCGTTGAGGCAAAGTTACAATGGCAACGGTTAATAATTCTTAATAATTGTCTTACATATTCAAGATAATTTAAAATGCCAAATGCGGCAAGGCCCAGAACACTCACGACCTACATACACATACAATTATAATAAAATATAAGCTAAAAGGCTGAGCTGGCGTCCTTCCGACGATGGTCTTCTCGGACTCCATGATTAGCATAGCACCCTTGCGGTCGTTCACTCTGAGTGTCCCGACCCGCCTCCGCCTACGGATCTGCTGGCGCTGGGAGGCTCTTGGGGCTGTTGGGCCTCTTCCAGAAGAGCTTGACAACATCCAATCGCGCGCATGACAACTCCGTGGAACCGCTCCATTTCCATGTCTCTGGCCTGGTAGCAAATTCCGCCGATCACCTGCATCCTCAAGATATCACGTTGGCGATGTTATACTTCGTCGGGGACGTCAACTCCACCAAGGATGCGCTCGAGCCTGGCCACCACATCCTCGGGATCGAGGTTGACACGGCCGCCGCGGGCAATGATGAAGCCACAGGCTGCCTTTGTCTTGACTGAATCGCAGAGGTCCTCTGCCTATTCCTTGCGAGGCATGAGGCTCTCGATGAGCACTGGCGACGGCGGTTCTTAGGGTGGGTCGTCGATCATGCCGCCGAGCAGCTCTGGATCTTTTGCACGGTGGATGGCAAACTGCTCATCACACCTCCTCTGCAATATGTCGATTGTGCTCCTAAGGACTGTGACGCCGATATCGCTGCCGATGGGCCATGGTGCCTGCACCGTCCGATGAAGCTCTTGCTCCCCGACCTGCTCCGGCTCGTTCTCCTCACCGAAGATGTAACACAGGTAGGCATCGACGTCGAAGCTTTGGTCGTTGCCTGGCATGCTTTGAATAACTAATGGTAGATGGGTGAGGACTAGATCATCGTAGAGTGTCGTGGCGGTGCATTGCCATCAACTTCATCAGATTCTTCAGCTCCGAAGAAGATGAAGCCATTGACTAGCTCTCTTGAGAATGCAATTGATGCTATTCCTGTCTCATCCATGCCATCAAAGGACCTTGTTCCTTTTGATGAAGAATATGTGATCCCACATGGATCAGATGAAGAGATTCCTTCTGCTACTTCTTCAGAGCAGTTGGATGAAGAAATTGAAGCGGATACAATCCCTACAACCCCAATCATCTCATCGCCTATGCCTCATTTCACAGCTAAAGAGGCCGGCGTTGAAGAAAAGAGTGCTGAAGAAGAATTCGTGGACATTGGGTGCACCACTCCTGTGCTGAACGATGACTTTTGGGAAAGTCGGCACCCCAATTCTCCTCTGTTCACACCTCTGCAACAAGTTCCTCAGTCCCTAGTGACTACAGTTCAAATGGGATCTGAAGAACCGCACCCGACACCGTCTGTCCATGAAGAGATTCCAGCCACTAGTGCTGATGAAATTGCTGATGAAGAATTGAAGACCCAGGCTGCCACTGAAGAAGAACCTGAAATTCCTCAGCCTGTGGATCCTGAGATTGCGATTCCTGAAGTTGTGATGCAATTGACTGATACACCTCAGCCCAAGCCAATCCCTTCTCAAAAAAGCAGAAATTCAAGGATGATGACTTCTTCGGCAAGCATGTGTTCTTCACTGATTATAACCCATATGACTCTGCCCGTCTTAGAAGGAAGCGTTTCTGGACTGCCAGCCAAGCCAATTTCTATTCTTCACTACTATTCAACAAAGACAAAGTCTTTGACCACGAGCATATTCCTCACGTAGACATGGAATCCCTGCCTTGCTTCACCCCAGTCCTCAGTGTGCTTCATGATGCAGGACTGCTCAACTTTTGCACTGACATTGTTGATTGGAATGAAGAGCTAATTCTTCAGTTCTATGCAACACTGCACATCACAGGAGATGCTGACGATGTGAACTCTTGGGTTTTGGACTGGGTGACCGAAAATACTCACTATAAAGCACCGGCCTCTGAAATTGCTTCATGCCCTGCCAATCAGTCCTCCACTTGATGGCGCTCGTTGTGTGTATCATGAACCTGAACTCACTGCTCATTACATGCAAGTTCTGATGAAGCCACTGAAGCCTGGTCAAGCCCCAAGGTCCAAATTCCTTGTGAAGGAATTTTTGTACGTGCCAAGAACAGTCTATCGCATTCTGACGAAGACTTTGAGTCCTATCAAAGGCCACGACTCGACTGATGAGGAAGTCGTTGGCATCATGAAGAATCTGCTGTTCAATATCATAGATGGCATTCCTGTCAACTATCATGATTTCTTCATGAGGACTCTGGCAAATGTTGCACTCTCTCCATTTGAGTTGAAGCCTTATGCTCCTTGGATTATGAGATTCCTCAGAACAAGGTCTTCACTCAACTACAAGGCTGATTTTCAGAATCACCTCAGCTACTTGCCCCCAATTGAAGTCCTCAAGCGGACAAATTCCTCAGCTGATGAAAAGGGCAAGGCACCTGCTATTATTGATGAAGGCATTCGTCCATTGGATGGTCAGTTCCGCAAAGCTGCTTCTTACTCCACCAATGATGACTCTGCCACTCATGATTCTGCCAATGCTTCCAAGCCAAATCCTCAAGCCACAGCTCCAAGAGTGATGACTGATCGTGAGCTTCTCCTCAGTCTTCACCAGAAGGTGGATCGAAACCACAAATGGGTTAAGCGTCAGTTTGGTTCTATTCTTCACAACATGACTGCTTCACACAATTCAGTGAAGAAAAACCATTACTACCTCCATGAAGTCTTCGGTCGCACCTGGGCTGTTCTGTCACATATGTATGGTGAAGAAGATCTGAAGCAAATGGGTCTCAAGGAGGACTTTGACTGGTCTGCACCACCAGTGAAGAAATTCAAGAAGGTCAAGGTTCCTTCCATGGTGGCCAGCTCCTATTCTTCATCGTGCGAAACCGATGAGCATGAAGACTTGGACGACACTGCGGCAGGCCCTACTACAACAACCGACCCCAACAACGCTGGCGCTCCTCCATCAACATGATATTCTTCAGGGGCGTTAGTCCTCATTTTCGATCCTTTTGGTCATTCGATGACAAACGGGGAGAAATTTGAGTTAGTCTTCAAGCGGGTCTACATATATGGGCGTTTTTTTTCTAAGTTACAACTCTCGTTCTTTTGAAGACTTTGCTGGATTGAGTTGTAAACTTAAACTCTATGGTGGTCTGACACTTTTGCTGTGTTCTTCTGCATGCTTATTCCTCGTTAATATTAATGCACGCATGTTGAATTACATCAGTCACCATATTTCATCATGCATTTCAAATTCTTCATATTATATGTTAAATGCGTGTATGAATTACAAGATATAGGGGGAGACCTCCATGATTCTACTCTTCAAGTGTGCATTGCTTCAAAAGCAAATTCCTCACTATGCACATCTTCAGGGGGAGTTCTTCTATATATTGCAATCAAATTCCTCAATATCAGTGTTCACACTTCATATGTTTATCCCCGTTGTAAACTTAACCTATATTGTCATCAATCACCAAAAAGGGGGAGATTGTAAGTGCATCTAGTGCCCCATAGTGATTTTGGTGTATTGAAGACTTATAGGTTAAGGGACTAATGTGTTTGTGAGTGTACATAGGTCTATAAGTCTATGAGGAGTTTGATATTTACAGAGAAAGTCGACCCCTAAAAAGGAATATCTTCGACTGAAGACTTTGGATTTCTAAAGACTTTCTGAAGACTTTGAAAGTGAAGAAATTGGTGTGACCTTGAAGACTTGGTATTCATTCGAGGAACATGAAGCGTGAAGACTCTTGCTTTCGTAGTTTCATTTTCTCTTTCTTGAGTCATAGGAAACACCATACTGTTAAAGGGGGTCGAGGAAATACTAAGGAAAAATTTCCATGTGATGCTCAACTCAAAATCCTACACCTACCAATCCCTTCAAGTGAAGCCATTGGAAATCTCATACAGTTCAGTCAAATTTCTTTAGTGACAGAGACAAAGTTCTTCTGGTCTCTGAGGAATTTGTTATGACTGAGGAGTTAGGAATTCGCCAGTGCGGATTGCCTACAAGTGAGGAACATGATAGCCCTGAGGAATTTGAGCCTCAAATTTCCGACCGTTGCTGTGCTGCACGCCAGCTGTCCCAAAATATCTCCCCACCTAACAGTCATATCATTGAAGGGCATTTATGTCTTATCATATTGGGCTGCTCCCTAGGCTATAAATAGCCGCCCCCTACAACCACTAGCTGGTTGGCTGCTCCGAGAGAAACTGACACTTGTCATTTGAGAGCATCCCATCCTCCGAGGACTTTGAGGGAAAATCATCAAGTGAGGAAAACCAAACCCAAACACCTACAAACCCAAAGTGATTGAGCATCACTGAAGAGATTGATCCTGCGTGGATCCGACGCTTGTTACCTTTGAAGACTATGCATCTTCCAGACGGTTAGGCGTCATGGTCTGAGCATCCAAGAGGAAATTGTGGATCGCCGAGTGACCAAGTTTGTGAAGGTTTGGAAGTCACCTGAAGACTTACCACGAGTGATTGGGCGAGGTCTGTGTGACCTTAGCTCAAGGAGAAAACGGTGAGGACTGTGTGTCCTCAGGTTTAAATACCTAGCCGCTCCAACCAGATGTACAACTGTCACAGCAGTTGGAACTGGTCTACCAAATCATTGTCTTCACCAAGCCTACTGGTTCTATTTCCTCAACTCTTTAATTTCCTCATTATTATGTTGTGTGCTTGTTCATATCTGTTTGAAGACTTTGACTGAAAACTTTCTCAATTTCCTGAGTTCAATTTCTTCAGTCTGTTTGTCTTCATCCTGTTTTATCCTGTGTTTACACTTTCTGTACTCTGTGCTTGTTTTCATTTCATCATGATGACCATGCTTCTGTTCTGTTATGTTAGCATATGAGTACTTATTCCGCTGCAAGTAGTTCTTCGCTTAGGAATTTCCTCACCCTGAAATTCCTCAGTTAAGAATTCATAAAAATCACCTATTCACCCCCCTCTAGTCGGTATAACGCACATCATATCTAAGTTGAACCGTTTCTGTTGCGTTCGCTAATTGAAAATAGTTCGTCCAAGTGAACCGTATGCCCTCTATCACACACATCATATCTAAGTTGAACTGTTTCTGTTGCGTTTGCTAATCAAAAATAGTTCGTCCAAGTGAACTGTATGCCCTATATCACACACACCTTGATCTGGCTAACCGTTTATGTTGCACTCCCTAATAGCAAATGGTTCATCGGAGCGAACTGTATGCCGTATATCGCACACACATAGATATGGCTGCCCGTTTCTGTTGTTCTGCCTCATCGCAAACAGTTCGAACGGGTTAACCGTGTGCCCTACATCGCACAGGCAACTAAAATCTGAACCGTGTTTGATGCGTCCTCCATCGCAAACGTTTTGCACCTTTTTTGACGGGTTTTTTACATCCCCGTTTGTGATTAATGCATCGCACACAGTTTCGTGAAAGGGTCTCTGATCGTAGTGTCGCATTAGCTGCAGTAGTGTTAGAGAAAAGAAGAAGGAAATACGCTTTCGGGCAAATGAAAGCGTACTAAGCGAAATACGCTTTCAAAGAACTGAAAGCGCACTCACCTAAAGGGCGCTTCCACTTATCCACGTGGCAGGGCGCTGGGCCACTGGCGTGTGGGTCCCAGGCACAGGGGGGCCAGGCGTCGCTCGTCTTCTACCTCGCTCGGGCCCCGACCGAGACAGAGGCGAAGCAGAGGCTGGCTCTGGCGAACGGGCCTGCCGGCTCTGGCGAGCTCCGGCCCGGCCAAGCACACCGGCGGGACCGCGGGGGCCAGGCCGCACCCGTTCAGAGGATCAGCCAGCACCGGGGTGGAGTGGAGAGGAGGGGAGGCCGCGGCGATGGAGGCGGACAGAGAAGCGGCGGTGGTGATGCTCTCCGGTGATGCACGGCGCTCCGGTGAGGGGTGATGGGGTGGGGTGACTCGGCGGATCATGGGGAGGACGGTGGGGAGGTCGGATAGGGAGGAGGAGCTCGGGACGGCTCGAGGTGGAGTGGTGCAGAGAGGCGGGCGGCGGCCTGACTTGCGGGGCACGCGGCCAGAGTGGACTCCGGCGAGGGGCGAGGTGGTGGGGCGAACCGCGGGGATGAGGGGGCTCCAGGGGACAGCTCTGGAGGAGGAGAGGAGGGTTGTGGTGGTCGGAACCGAGACCAACTCCGGTGAGGTCACGACGATCCGAGGAAGAAACGGCGACGGAGAGCTGCTCCGGTGGGCAAAAGAGGCGGGGGAGGAGTGAGTGAGGAGCGGGGGACCTCGGGCATGCTATATATAGCCGCGGAGGAACGCTCTAGAGCTCACGGACGAGCTCTCGACCAAGCTTTAATGGCGGGCAGAGGCTGGACGTGGCACGGGCGCGGCTCTAGCGGCGCATTTAAGGCAAACGACGACAAGGCAGAGGCACAGGGCAACACAGACGAGCACGGGGGAGCTCCTGGACAACGTTTGAGGTCGAGACGAGGAGGGAGTGGACGAGCATAGTGGTAGGACCGAGCCAGAGCTTGCAATTTGCATGACGCCAGCATGACCACTGGAGCAAATAGCTCGTTCTGGCCGGATAGACCATGTCCAGTAGATGGACCTTAGTGCCCTTAGTCCAACTGAAGAAAGAATTGGGTCCAGGGGTAAATAAGAGATTTGCACCTAGCTCCAAAGCAGATCAATAGGAAGGTGTTTGTAACTTGTTGTGGTTCACATGAGAGGAGTTGGACTCACATCTTTGGCACATCGTGATCAAACACTAAGATGATTCTGGTTACCAAAAATCAGACTAAGAGGAGAGGTTTAAACGAGGGTTGCTGTAGAAACCACCATAGTGGCCAGAATTAGAGATTTGGATGATACACTCACATGAATAGGCAAGTTGAGCTGAAATTGGGCATGACCCAATGATTTGAAAATATGAAGATGCCCAAAAAGTTTCATGCCATTTGGATGAACCAAAATAGCACTTCCTTCACCGAGCATCTCTCTCGACAGAATTTTGGAAAAATTGCACAGGGCAAATGGTTTAATGGATTGAGCCAAATTTTGGTGGAGGGAGTTTAAATAGTTAGGAGAATGTCTTGGTAAATTGTGAGCTTAAATGAAGCATTATAAAATATGGTTGCTTCACAAACTGAAAATCTGACCGGAAACTAATATTTGGATCTGGGATCACATAGATGAGTTACATGAGCTCATATTTGGTGGAGATGCATGATTTGATCATATTAAGGATCTTGCCAAATTTCAACTCATTTGGACATGCCTAGCTAGTACTTCTTTCACAACCACTTCCCTCAGACATGAACTTTGAAAAATTGCTCAGGAATGTTCACTAGGCAAATTAATTTGAATTTTGGGATGAGGCAATTATATGGACATGAAAAGGTGTCCAAAAGGTTTGGAGTCAATTGGGAAAAGGTACATGGCACTTGCTTCACAATCTGCCATTCAGGACGGAATAGGAGAATAATTAATTGAGCATGATGAGGAACATGGCAAATGAAATATTTTGCTATATTTGAGGAAGATATGTCCCAAAAAAATTATGGGAATTATTTGGGAATTTTGGGAGTGATAGAAATATAGGTTGCTTCACAACCTAGGGCAAATCGGGTTACTCCTTTAATATAAAAGGAATATTCCCAAGGAAAAGAATATTGGGGTTTGGTCCAAGATGGAAATGGCAAGGTCTTGGGAAGGGTTTGAGGATAACAAGCCACTCTGGAAAGAAAGAATAGGGCATCTTCTTCAGTTTCCAGACCACACAGCCACGGAAAAAGAAAACTCAAGCAAAAATCTCAGAGGAACAAAAGAAAAAGAAAGGGCCAAAAATCAGGCTGTGACAATAGTTGACTTGACCTTCACTAGTACGCCTCGGTGCTATACAAATGGTTTTTAACCCCTTTCCGCGATGTCATTTGGAACCAACGCCAAGTGAGTGTGGGCGATAGGGGGGTCCTTCCCACACGACCCAGAAATCGTCGGGGATAGGCCCTCCTGGGACACCAAATGAGCCCGTGTGCGATCGGGCGAGGTATCAAAACCCAATCATTTCCGTAGGTATGTACATCCCACACGGTGAATCCCAGAAAAACATTTCCATAGGTATGTATATCACACAGAGTCAATCCAAGAAATACGTTTCTGTTCTTATGTACATCCCACATAGTCAATCCAGGGAAAACGTTTCCGTTCTTATGTACATCCCACACAGTCAATCCAGGGAAAACATTTTCGTTCGTATGTACATCCCACACAATTTCATGTGTAGGCTCGTGTGTGAAAGGTGTAACTATCACACACGCTCTGCCTTGGTTAACTGTTTGCTTTTATCAACTACATCACACACGATTTGATGAAGAAAAATGTGTGGCATTGGGCTCTCCATCACAAGCGCTTTTACTGCTAGAACCGTTTGCAAAGTTCCATGACACATTTAGCAGGTTTATTAGTTTACAATTAATAATTCTAGTATTACGCAAATTCACATTTCATATCGAACAACTGTTTGCCAATTTCATACCAGGCACATAAATATATTATAACATCACAGTACGATAGGTACATGAAAACAGCACAGTACGATAGCTAGTTCAACTTCATAAGAACAATATATTCATTTCCCTAATCGAGATCATCCAGGCCCGTCTTATCCACCACTGCTTTCAGTTCAGTAAGAACCTGTTTTGCATTGGCCAAGTGGGAAAGTGCCTCCTCCTTCGCCAACACCATCTTAGCAAAGTCTGATTTAAAAAATTGAGCTCATTCTCCACCTTCCTCTTTTTATCCCGCATCTTCAAATATTCTTCAGCGTTGACAACACTTTCTCTGTTCTCTTCCTCGTACATGCTCTAGAGCTTTGCTAGGCGCATCTTCAAAGACTGTGGCCACTCTTGATCAACCCACTCCAAGTAAGGACACTTCAGTTCATCCTATAATATTTAAAACTAGATCAGTAACAATTGTATGGGTTTATAGCAACATAGAAAATCACCAATGCTTATTTTGAAAAACTGAAGAAACATGTTAATTATGACATATCTTCTCAAAAAGATCAATGTGCAAATGAATTAATTGCTACTGAGACGAAAACCAAATTCTGGAACATCAGAAGCTATAATTAACTACAACAACGCTACAAGTTCATACTCATGTACAATAAATAACAAATTGAACATTTTATGAGGAAGGTAAATATAACTGCAACAGCATAGCGACATTGTTTGGATGACAGCAAATTGATACTAACAGGTGTGTACATGCACAAATTTAGTAACATAGAACTAATAGCACTAAGGCCGTCCACTATGTATGCCAAAACTGGTGTAAAGACAACTGTTGCTACATCTCGCACCGGTGCCGTGCACTGGCGAGCTGATGCAGTGGAAAAAAATCATGGGCCAGGACTCTGGAGCACCTAGTTGCTCCGATGCCCAGTTCCTTCGTGCCATAAAGATTTAGTATTTTACTGCTTGGCTGCTCGGATGTGTGGACCAAAGTTGGCTGCACAAACTGCTGAAGCGGTGCCAAATAATTTTCTAATGGCACCACTGATGAGATGGCAACAATTTTAGATACTAGGTACAAATTGTGACACTGTCTTAGGATGCGTTTGGTTGAAGGTGTGGTATGAATGGGTTGGGACTGTGACAGTGTCTGAATCACATCTAACAAATGATTTGTAACAATGAAATAGGGTCTAACTTTCTCTGCACATGACAGAAACTTCCTCCCACTGTCCACAGATTCAAATGCAACTAGCTTCACACATGGAGATTGATGGTGACAACAAGCAGATAGATCTTCAGCCACCCCGCTCCATTCGTTGCCACTGATGGTCCTAGGGAGCTACAAGTGGAAGAAATGACTCAAATCGACCGCCGAGTAAAAATCCTTCATTCCAAGTCATAGCCCAAGAGAGAGAAGAGAGGCATACTCGGGTGGTGAAGGACTCATCGCCGGAGTAGGAACCGCTGGAGAGGTCTTTGAAGAAGACCATGGCGACCCCGGCGGTAGGATGCGAGACGGCGAGAGCGAGGAAGCGGCTATAGCTTAGGAAGGAAGGAACGAAGGAAGGAGGAAACAGGGGAAATATGACTTGTGGTCGGGGAGAAAATGGGGTGGCGAAGGGGGGAGGGGGACGGGGGTAGATATTTTGGCGGTAGGCCAAAATTTTGGAAATGTGGAGGGAAACTTTGCGCGCGGTGCCACCGGACCATTCACTTTGAACGATTGTGTGCATCGCAAATGATTCTTCTGGTTTACGCGCATGGGATGAGTTTGATAATTCAAATTTTGGTGGGAATTTCCCTGGGTACGTCATTGCATAATTTAACATCGCTTGCTAATTTGGGCACACAAAAGAGCGTACAGCAGACAGACCACACTTACTGAATCGAGCAATTTTAGTAATTAAACAGAGCCAGTTGACCTAAACATTGCTCTAACAAAAGACCAGCATTAAAAACAAAGCCTAAGTACGCATAATTTTAACAAATCCACCGCCGCGCCATCCTATGCATCGCCGGTGTGAGATGAGACGTTGATGACTTGTCCTAGCGACATGCCGCCGTTGGTGGACTCCGCGTCCCCCTGCTGAAGTCGGCCACGTCCTCGTCCTCATCCTCGGCACCGCCCTCAAGGTTGTAGTACTCGTAGTAGTGGCTGCGCCAGAGCTCGCGTTGGTATCCACCGCTGATTCCTCGACGGATCAGAATCTTCTCTACCTCGAGCTCGGCACGCGCAACTCCTCCTCCCGGCGCTCCTAGATCTCCGCCACCTCCTGCATCTCGAGCGCCCGCGTCGGCGATCTCATGAGGAAGCAGGTGCTCCATGGCCAACTGCCCGCATTTTCGTATGTGGGTTGCTTGCTGGATTCCGAGGTGGCCTGGAATATCTTGGCATGTGCGTCCTCGATCTTGGTGTGGATGGGCCCTCGACCCGGCCAGGGCGACATCGGCGGCACCGGACGACAGCTTCGAGCGCTCTCGGCGTTTGCAAGCCACCGTCGCAGTAGCAGCCACATGCCGTCGCTGTAAGCTGCCCTGTCGGCTGCTCCGCAGACGCCCTCTCGGTGGATGCGGCGGCACTCTCGGCGTAGGCGGCCGCGCTCTCGGCATAGGCGGTGGCGCTCGGAGGGAGGCGACCATCGTACAGGCCTTCACGAAGCATTTCCACGGTGTCATCTTTGCAAGAAGGGGGTGCGGGAATGGGGATCGGGATACGTGGATTCGGGGGTTGCCGGCACTGGAGCAGACGAGCCGGCGAAGCTGAAGGAGGGAGACTTAAATAGACCCAGATATTTTCATCGCAAACGGTTCCTAGAAAACAATTGTGTGTGCTGTTGTAGATATTTTTTTATTAGCTGTGACAGATGAATTTGGAGTAAAGTGGCAACGGATGGTGTTTTGAATGAATGAGAATTTTTGTAGTACTAATACAATTGGCATGTCAAATTTTGGAAATTTTCAGGGGTCATTTGAACTTTTAAGACATTTAAGTGATTTTCTAGCCATTTAATGACCGTAATTGAAAATTTGAATGACATGACATGCAACAGCTAACCATAACGTTTTGAAAAGTCATATTTTGTGTACTTGTGTGCGATTTAATTCCATGTGAAGTAAATTGGAAGGATTTTTCAAACATATTGGTCTAACGGCTATGACACAATTAAGCATGGAGCGCCACGGCATTTAAATTCCAAAAAATTAAAAAAAATCAGAAACACATGAATCCTTGGTTAATGTAATGTCATGCCACCAAGATGATGTGGTAACAAATTTGGCATGTGTGATGAAAGTTTAGACCCACACCCCTCACAAACCGAAGCAACTCACTAGAAGGCTCATGGTTCTGAGAGGGAACAATGCATGCTTGAGGACGACCGGGAGATAGCTTCCTCTTACAGCCTTCAAATTTTTTCTACGTGTAACATGCACTAATACAACTATCATCTGAAAATTTGGAAAATTTCAGTGGTCATTTGACCTTTTGAAGACATTTAAGTGATTTTCTAGCCATTTAATGACCATAATTCAAATTTGAACTACATCTACATGCAACGCCAAACCATAACAGTTTGAAAATCACATTTGTGTACATGTGTGCGAGTTAATTCCATGTGTAGTAAATTAGTAGGAATTTTCAAACATATTTGTCTCACGAGATGGACACATGCATATGTATGCATGGAGTGCCATGGCATTTAAATTCCAAAAAATTAAAAAAATATCAGAAACACATGAAACCTTGGTTGATGTAATGTCATGCCACCAAGATGATGTGAAAAAAATTGGCATGTTTGACGAAAGTTTGGACACACACCCCACACAAACCGGAGCAACTCACTAGAAGGCTCGTCGTTCCAAGAGGGAACAATGCATGTTTGATGACGAACGGGAGATAGCTTCCTCTTACGGCCTTCGAATTTTTTCTACGTTTAACGTGCACTACTACAACTGTACTGTGAAAATTTGGAAAATTCTAGGGGTAATTTGACCTTTTAAAGACATTTAAGTGATTTTCTAGCCATTTAATGACCGAAATTCAAATTTGAACTACATCTACATGCAACGCCTAACCATAACGGTTTGAAAAATTATATTTGTGTACTTGTGTGCGAGTTAATTCTATGTGCAGTAAATTAGAAGGAATTTTCAAACATATTTGTCTCACGACATGGGCACATGCATATGTATGCATGGAGTGACATGGCATTTTAATTCAAAAAATTAAAAAAAATATCAGAAACACATGAAACCTTGCTTGATGTAATGTCATGCCACCAAGATGATGTGAAAAAAATTGGCATGTTTGACGAAAGTTTGGACACACACCCTCACAAACCGGAGCAACTCACTAGAAGGCTCGTGGTTCCGAGAGGGAACAATGCATGTTTGATGACGACCGGGAGATAGCTTCCTCTTACGGCCTTCAAATTTTTTCTATGTTTAACGTGCAGTACAACTGTAATATGAAAATTAGGAAAATTCTATAGGTCATTTGACCTTTAAAAGACATTTAAGTGATTTTCTAGCCATTTAATGAACGTAATTCAAATTTTAACTACATCTACATGCAACAGGTAACCCTAACGGTTTGAAAAATCATATTTATGTACTTGTGTGTGAGTTAATTCCATGTGCAGTAAATTAGAAGGAATTTTGAATATATTGGTCTCATGACATGGACACATGCATATGTATGCATGGAGTGCCATGGCATTTTAATTCCAAAAAATAAAAAAATGATTAGAAAAACATGAAACCTTAGTTGATGTAATGTCATGCCACCAAGATGATGTGGTAAAAAATTTTGGCATGTTTGACGAAAGTTTGGACACACACCCCTCACAAACCGGAGCAACTCACTAGACGGCTCGTGGTTCCGAGAGGGAACAATGCATGTTTGATGACGAACAGGAGATAGCTTCCTCTTACGGCCTTCAAATTTTTTCTATGTTTAACATGCACTACTACAACTGTACTGTGAAAATTTGGAAAATTCTAGTGGTCATTTGACCTTTTAAATACATTTAAGTGGTTTTCTAGCAATTTAATGACCGTAATTCAAATTTGAACTACATCTACATGCAACGGCTAACCATAACGGTTAGAAAAAAAATCATATTTGTGTACTTGTGTGCGAGTTAATTCCATGTGCAGTAAAATAGAAGGAATTTTCGAACATATTGGTCTCACGGAATGGGCACATGCATGGAGTGCCATGGCATTTTAATTCCAAAAAATTTAAAAAATGATCAGAAAAACATGAAACTTTGCTTGATGTAATGTCATGCCACCAAGATGATGTGGTAAAAAAATTGGCCTGTTTGACGAAACTTTGGACACACCCCCTCACAAACCGGAGCAACTCACTAGAAGGTTCGTGGTTCCGAGAGGGAACAATGCATGTTTGATGACGAACAGGAGATAGCTTCCTCTTACGGCCTTCAATTTTTTTTCTACGTTTAACGTGCACTAATACAACTGTCATGTGAAAATTTGGAAAATTTCAGGGTCATTTGACCTTTTAAATAAATTTAAGTGATTTTCTAGCCATTTAATGACCAAAATTCAAATTTGAACTACATCTACATGCAACGGCTAACCATAACGATTTGAAAAATCATATTTTTGTGTACTTGTGTGCGAGTTAAAAAATCATTAGACGATGTAAATATCTGGTGTTCAAAAAAGAAAATGTAAAGATCTGGCAAGACAACCGGCCCCCACATGATTGGCACTCTATCTCGCGGCTCGAGGTTTGGTAGGTGAATGGCGGGGATCATTAATCAGACACGGTTCTGTATTGGAAACCGTCAGCTATTACGTTCACACACGTATTTTGCTGCGGGAATCGTGTGTAATTTAAACCACAATACTCGTAAATTCCGGCAACCGGCGTCCATGAGACCATGACCAGCACCCCTTGCCTACGGTAGCCCTTGGCTCTGCGTTAACTCGTGCAGGCGTTCGTCCAAGCAGTCGACACGCTCGCGGTACATCTGGAGCGCGATCTCGAGCTCCAAGTTGGCTATTTCATCGGAGATCGCCAGCTCGAGGATGCGATGGCCATGTTCCGCTACTGCGCCCAGGTGGACACCTGGGCCAAGGAGGCAGTCAAGCCTACCGACCAATGCGTTGGCATCGAGCGGGACGCGGACAAGGCGAACAGCGCGACCCATGCGAACGGCGCGGCGGGCGTCCGGTGCAAGTACGGCGCGGCCGGCCTCTGGTGCAAGTACGGCGCAGAGGGCATCTGCCCACTCCTGGCGAGGAATGGGGGTACTGACGGGACGTGTACCCAGCTGCGACGCCGTGTCAACAGCAGGAAAGCACCGATGGATCCGCTCTTGCTGTGCGGCGCACCGCGCCTCTCGCTCTGCGGCGCTCCAACGGTCTCGCCATGCGGCGAGCCGCAGCCTATCGGCGCGGACGCGCCTAGCTTGCTCTGCGGTGCGCCATCGATCATGTTGTGCGGCGAGCTGCAGCCTGTTGCAGCTAACATGCCTATCTTGATCCGCGGCGCTCAAGCGCCATGCGCCAAAGGTCTGCTCAACCCTGGCGATGACGCGCATCATGACGTTGTCCATCGCGTTGCTGGGGAGCGCCTCGGCCTCGACGGGCCGTTGCGCCTGCTCGTTTTCCTCGTCGACGAGGTTGTTGGCAGAGGCGGCGCTTTGGTGGGTTGGCATGCTTGGAAAAGGAGGATGTGCTACAGGTTGCGCTTGTCGCCTCCGTGCCTCGCGCGCCGCCTAGGTTTATGCGCAATATCACTGGGTGGCGGGAAACAGGTGAGGAAATGGCGGGAAACGGTGGCGTGTTCATAAAGCGTCATCAAATTAATGGAAACTTAGCATAGAAGGAACATCGAGCTAGCACGAGAAGTAGATGATGATCAGATGAACACGGACCACACTAGGGAACCCGTCGGTGATGAATTCATCAATCGCAAACGGTTGAATACTAGCAAGCGTTTGCCGACAACACACATGGCTTATTCCATCACAAACAGGTCGGATGGATCAACTGTATGCCACGTATCGCACATTGTCAAAAAGTAAGGCGATAGACCTTCTTTAACATGTGTTAAAAAAACAAGGACCTCGAGGTTAATTTAACTGATGGGCTGGGTCATATCAGTCATTTAATTTGACATCAACACAACTTCCCATCCAGTCACCCATCTGATGGCTGCTCCAGCCTGAGCACACTTAACTTGAGAGTTCTCTTACATGAGCTACTGGTGGAACAGCTAGTCCTTGCTGATATAGGATGCCTCTTCGCATCCTTATGGCGTATCCGGATGACCGCTGAAAGAACATGTGGTGCCCCCATGTTTGGTTTTGGTAATTGACGACAATCTCTATGGACTAATGGTTGCCTTGAGTTATCTTTGAAGGTTTTGTCCATAGGCTTTTCTTGGAGTACATGTGTTGGTTTCAAGGAGAGTTCGTGTTGACCAAGGTGCTATTAAGGAATTATCCAAAGATTGGTCATGTGAGAGTTGAGATTATTGCAAGCATGTCTTGAAGAAGAAGATTGTGTGATCATTCATGTTTACCTTCAAGACATCATCCAAATGAAGAGAGTTGCAAAGATTCTAGGTTGATCAAGACTAAGTCAAGAGTGAATAAAGTTGATCAACTCACAAAGCGTAGAAGATGTACCGAGAGGGATCAAGTGATCCCATGGTATGGTAAGCATTGTCCATTGTGCTTTGTGTACTAACCCATGGTCTATGTCAGAGTTCTGTGTGGGGTTAGGTACGTGTTCATGGGCTTGCGTCAAGAGGAAGATATCACTCAACCCATGGAGAGGATGACATCAAGTGGTGATCGTCATCAAGATTGCCGTGTGCAAGTTCAAGTGGAGCATCACGAAGAGATCAAGTGCTTGAAGCTTGCCATCCATTGTGGTGACAATGGACTTGTGAAGATGTGCCGAAGAGTGGCTCACCCATAGTGGACTATGGGGGAGTAATCATCTAGTCTTCATCGAGCCAACGCAATCAAGAAAGGTGGTCCAACTTGAGGGAGTCAAGATCGTCATCATCTAGCTCAAGTGGACCATGTGCAAGGCAAAGGTTTGCCCTTGATAGGTTTTCTATTTTACCGGTCTCATGGTGGTAGTTGGGAGACCGGGTTATAGGATCGATAGCCGTACTATCAAGGGGGGCTCTCAAGTGAGTAGCTTGATCGTATCGTTCGTCGAGAGCTCAAACCATTGCATCCTTGCATCATGTTTCTTGGTTCTTGTTTGGTTCTCTTTGTGAGTCTTAGAGCTTATGGTCATCTTGATGACAAGCTTGAGTTCATCGAAAACGGAGTTTGCATGCGTCTTCTATGATGTTTTCGATGTTGGAGGTTTTACCGGTCTTATCCGAGGAAGGGTTCTCACCATTTTCTTTTGGGTCTTTTCTCATTTGCTTCTTATTGGTATTTCTATCAAGATTGTGTTAGCCCTTGTCGCTAGCTTTCCAACAAACTTGGTTTCGTCGAATTCGGAGTCCGTTTGCAGAAGTTGTGTCAGTTTTGGTGTTCTGAAAAGGCTGCAGCGGTACTACCGCGGACAGGAGCGGATGTAATTTTTTACTACTGCTCTTGGGAGCGGTACTATCGCTTGGAGCAGTACTACCGCGGCTACTTCCGTGGCTACTTCCGCTCGGGACCAAAAACTCGTCACAAGTCCAGCGGTGGTAGGCACGGATGTAATTTTTTAGTACCGCTCGCAAGCAGTAGTACGCTACCTTAGCAGTAGTACCGCTACCCTAGCGGTAGTACCGTGAGGTCAAGCGGTACTACCGCTCCGACGGTTCTTCTGGCTTTTTTGCCTCCTCGCTGTTGTGTTTCAAAGGGCTACTACCGCCCTAGCGGTAGTACCGCTCCTTGGAGCGGTAGTACCGCTCGGTGCGGGCTGTGACCATAACGGTTGGATTTTTCCCCACCTATAAAAGGGGGTCTTCTTCCCCAATGAACCTTATCCTTTGAGCTCGTGTTCTTCCCCATTGTTGACCTTCTTCGAGCTTGCTAACTCTCAATCCCTCCATGGATTCTTGCTAGTTTTTTGAGGGAAAAGAGAGAGGAGATCTAGATCCACATTTCCACCAATCACTTTCTCCTCTATGTGAGGGGAACCCCTTGGATCTAGATCTTGGAGTTCTTGGTGTTCTCCTTCTTGTTCTTCCTCTCATTTTCCTCCCTAGCATTAGTTGCATCGGTGGGATTTGAGAGAGAAGGACTTGGGCACTCCGTGTGCCCTTGCCATTGCATTTGGTGCATCGGTTTGAGTTCTACACGGTGATACGTGGAAGTTACAAGTTGAGAAGCTTATTACTCTTGGGTGCTTGGTACCCTTGAGCTTGTTCCTCTTGGGTGCTTGGGCTCCCTAGACGGTTGATGGTGTTTGGAGCTCAATCATTTTGGTGTAAAGCTCCGGGCAAGCGTCGGGGTCTCAATTAGGTTGTGGAGATCGCCCCGAGCAATTTGACGGGTACCGGTGACCGCCCCCAAGGGTTGCGCCAAAGTGTACGGGTTTGGTGACCGCCCCCAAGGGTTGCCATTTGTACGGGTTCGGTGACCGCCCTCAAGGGTCCCTTAGTGGAATCACGACATCTTGCATTGTGCGAGGGCGTGAGGAGATTACGGTGGCCCTAGTGGCTTCTTGGGGAGCATTGTGCCTCCACACCGCTCCAAACGGAGATTAGCATCCGCAAGGGTGTGAACTTCGGGATACATCGTCGTCTCCGCGTGCCTCGGTTATCTCTTACCCGAGCCCTTTACTTATGCACTTTACTTTGTGATAGCCATATTGTTTCTTGTCATATATCTTGCTATCACCTAGTAGTTTATCTTGCTTAGCATAAGTTGTTGGTGCACATAGGTGAGCCTAGTTGTTGTAGGTTTTGTGCTTGGCAAATTAACCGCTAGGTTTATTCCGCATTTGTTCAAGCCTTAACCGTAATTATTTTAAAGCGCCTATTCACCCCCCCTCTAGGCGACATCCACGATCTTTCAATTGGTATCAGAGCCTCATCTCTCTTTATAGGGCTTAACCGCCTAGAGAGTAAGGATGTCGACTAGGGGTTTAGGATTCTCTGACACTCTTAGTTTTGATGGCACAAATTTTGATGTTTGGGTAATTCGCATGCTTAATCTCTTTAGGGTCATGGACCCAAATTTAGAGCGAATTATAGATATGGGTTTTTCTCCTCCAAAGGATCCACAAAGATTATCTTTAAAGGATGAGAAAAACTCTTATCTCAATGCTCAAGCTTCTAATGTGCTTTTTGATGCTTTGAGCAATGTAGTTATATTTCAACTCATGCCGTTTCGGGATGCTCATGAGTTGTGGACAAAGCTTCAAGACAAATATGGCGTGTCCGAGATTTGTGGAGATGATTGTCCTCCTTTCACCTCCGGTCGTATAGTATTCTCAACTTCTTCTACTTCACCTACATGTGGTTTGCCACAATGTAATGATATGGTGAGTAGTGGTGTTCATTGCAATGATTATAGTGTGCTTATTATTGATGATCCTTCATCACTTTATTATTGCAATGCTTCACCTTTGGACTTTAACACTTCGAGCACTCTAAATGGTTCACATGCTTTTGTTAAAAGTTCTTGCATATCTTGTAGAAGTTGCTTGCTCAAATCTCATGATGATATGCTTGCTATGTCTTGTTGCCATGATAAAAATGTATCTATTTCCTCAAGTTGTTGTGCTAAAAATGTAGAGGAAACCCACACTCCATGGAACAAGATGTGGACTTGAATGGTGCTTCAAGGGATCCTACATCATCATCAATTGCTTTTTGCCTTATGGCCAAGGCTTCAAAGGTATCTCCCACTTTGAATCCCAATATATCTTGTGATAATATTGATGATGGCAAGAGTGATGATGATGTCGATTATGATGAAGAGAATGATGATGTTGCCTCCTTAAAAGTTAAGGGGGAAATAATTTTTAAAGCTCTTCTTAAGAATAAAATTGCTCGTTCCAACTTCATGGAAATCATGTCTATTGCTATTGAGGGCAAGAAATATATTGATGAGTTGGAATCTCGTCTTGAGGAGCATGAGGTCACCAATGATAAAATGGAAGGTCATGAGCGTGATTACGCTAATGAGATTGCGGACCTCTCTCAAGCTCTTGAACTTGAACAAACCACCAAGGAATCTCTTGAGGAGACTTTTGCTCTAGAGTTATCTAGAGTGAAGGAATCTCATGATAGAGCTCTTGAGGTGGCCAATGTTTTTGAAACTAAAAATGCTAAGCTTGAAGTTGCTCATGCTAGACTCCTTGAGGATTTTGAGCACCTCGAAAATGGCTCAAGGGTCATCAAGGGTGAGCTCATCAAACTCACCGAGTCTCATGCTCAACTTGAAGCTTCTTATTTAAAAGAGCTTGCCAAGTTGCCTTCTCCTCTTGTTGTTAATGATGATGCTTGTGCTACTAACTCTATTTCTTGTGAAGCATCCATTTTAAAGGAGAATGTTGAGCTACGGGCTCAACTTGAGTTGCTATCTAGCAATTATGGGAAATTGGAAGAAAGTCATGAAAAGCTTCTCAAGCTCTCATGATGATCTTCTAGTATCCCATAATGTGCTAAAGATAGCTCATGAGGCCATGATTGCTAAGGTAACATCTAGTGAGCCTCATGTGGACACTAGCACTACTTTTAGTCAAAATGCTATATTGCCTTGTGCTAGTCCTCGTAATTCATCCATGCATAACATTGGTACATCTTGTGATGAATTGCTTTCCTTGCCTTGTTGCTCTAACGATGAAGCTTATACTTCCTCTAGTGCTTGTGTTGAGACTAACCATGTAGAGGAAATCAAAGAGCTCAAGGCCCAAGTCACTTCTTTGAAGAAAGACTTGGAAAAGAGTCATGAAGGGAAATTTACACTCAACAACATCTTGAGAGTGCAAAAATCCCCCAATGACAAAGGTGGACTTGGATTCAACTCCAATAAGAAGAAGAAGTCCAAGATGAACAAAAAGAAGGGCCAAGAACAAGTCAAGAATTCGGCCAAGATTGTTTGCTTCAAGTGCAAAGTAGAAGGGCATCATGTTAGATCTTGCCCATTGAAGAAGAAGGCCATTAGTGACAAGCAACAAGGGAAGCGGCCACAAGTTCGATCTCATGCTCAACCACAAGTTGAAGAAAGTCCTCTTCCCAAGAATCCTCAAGCTAATGCTTCTCAAGTTGAGAAATCAAGTGAGAAGAAAGTGAAGAGTAGACGTTGCTACTTATGTCGTGAGAAAGGTCACCTCGCCTCTTCATGCACTAGTGGTAACTTATCCAACCCAATTATTATTGATGATATCTATTCTCTTGGGAAGGATAATGTTGGCCATGTGTTTGCCAAATTTGTTGGTGCTCAAAGTGGTGTCAAGAAAAGAACCATTTGGGTAGCCAAGCCTATTGTGACTAACCTCTTAGGACCCAACTTGGTTGGGGACCAACTAGCTCAAACTTGATCAATAGGTGTTGTTGGAGGGCATTGGAGACTTGGCTACATTATGAAGATTTAAGGGGACTTCATCATTCTTATTGTCTCAAGCCAAGTCAATTGGGTTATCAAGTTTCTATTCTAGATCCAATGTGCCTCCTTCCGGTAACTTGTACTTAAATTGTTTACATCGAAAGTTACTTGCCCCTTTGCATGTTTTGGTTTCGTTCCTTGCATGTGGTTGTATATGTTGTGCCTCCAATTTGCTTATTTGAGTAATCAAGTATGTGTGTGTTGGTTTGCACATCATGTACGTGTGTGTAGTGCGTTGAGCCTTTGCGCATCTTGTTTGTATGTTAGTTGGCTCTTGTGAGAGATTAATGGAACATCCCATTTTGGGGGAGTGATGTGCTTTGTGCACCTCACGGTCCCATAAATGTGTTTACATGAGGAATACCACCTAGTATTGATATTGCAAGCTTATCTAGTCACTATGTGGTATGTCTTCTCACGAGAAATTCAAATTCTAAATAGTCCATTAATTATATCTTGTTGGATCCTCTTTTTGCCTCTTGTTAAGTTTTCTTTAATTGGTATCACATTATGGGGGAGTAATATTCTATGTATATTACTAGCCTAGAAAATGTGTACATTTGAGATATTGTCACCTAGAATTGATATTGTAAATTATCTTGTTCCTACGTGGCATGTTAGCTCTACAAGTTGGAATTTGCTTGTGTTTGGTGTGAAGATGATGTCAGATATCCTTGCTATCTACCACCGGGAATTATTTCCAAATACTTCTTGTTTTTTGACAATTGGTACTCACTTATGTGTGGTAGAAATTATTGATCATCTTCACGTTGGCGTTTGCTTTTTATTTGCCTTATCTCTTGCCACGTTTGTGTCAACTCCCATTGCCTTCCGTGCCACTTGAGGATCTTGTTGTTTTCTTGATCTTGTCTAGTGTTTTCCTTGATGTAGTGAACGTGGTCATCCTACCTTGTGCATTTTGTATTCAAATGCAAATTCTCTATAATGCACAACTCGTGGGGGAGCTATCCTATTTTCTATAAAACACTAAACTTGTGATCCATTTTAAGTGTGTGTTGGTGGACGGCAAGCCGTTTCTTTTTGGTACTTGTGCCATCATGAAACTTTGTAGAGAGATTGGTTTGTTTGGAACCATCCTCTCTTTTGGGAGTTTGATATCATTTTGTGGGTTCCAATGGATATCTCATTCCTTGATGTATCTTTTAATGATATCTTCCAAGTGATGATTTCTCCATTTGGTATTCTTTTCACTTGGTATTTCCTTGTATTTTGGTATCGGTTCTTGAAAGTCTTGAGCATGCATATTAACTTCATGTAGTTTCCGTGGCATGCTTTCTCTCTTTGACCCAATATATAGGGGAAACTCCACGAAGTCTCAAATTGGATGAGATGTGCATGAATTTCATTTCCATATCTATATGCACATATTTATGTGGAGTTTGTCCTATGTATTGTTGGTGTTTCTAACTCTTTGGTCCCAATGAGTTTGGGTACCATTTTGTTTGTGTTGTTGTTCTAGGAACAATTGGAGATGCATTGGATGCTCGGCTCACTCACAAGGAAGGTGTTGTCACCATGTGCTTTTTGGAGTCAAGCTAGGATGATCAATGAACTACTTTGTACCTTTAATTGGTATCTACTACATCCTTCCAATGTTAACTCGGTAACAAGTATCTTCATATACTTCATGCACACATTTCTTGCATCAACCTTGTGTAGGTTGTATCATGGCATGTTTATTCATTCTCTCTTGTGATACTTGTTTCCTTTCTCAAAGCATCCCAACAATGATCTCTTGTTGCTAGTTGTGATGTCTTTGATGGTTGTGTGGTAGGAATTCATTTATGTACAATAAGACCATATCTAGCCATGTGTTATGCTTCCAAGCAAATATCTTATTGGTATATCTATGACTTCCTTTTGGATATCTTGTTCCATCGTGTTGTAACTATTTCGGGTGTACATCCTTCTTTGTAGATATATATCATCATGATCTCGTCTACCTAGAACCTTATACACTTGAGAGAAATTACATCTCTAGATGATATCCTTTCTTTCATGTCCACCTTGTCTTTCTTGTTATTTCTTTGGTGGCTCCGTGAAAGCTTTTGCCTTGAGTGCATGTCTTATCTCGTTGCATCTTGATGCACTCCTGTGTGGTGAAGATTATTTTCCTCATGCTTATCTCTACGAGGCTTTTGCCATCTTAATTGGTATCCCTCGTCTTGATGAGGCTTTCATCTTCTATCTTCACCATGGGTTGTCACAAGTGTTGGTTATTCATTTTGCATTTTTAGTGTGCTTGTGAACCCTTTTGCTTGGTGTGTGTGGGGAGGACATGCCATGCACCTTGTATCTCCACTATCCAAGACTATGTTGATGCTTAATGCTCATTCGTACATTAGTCTTCTCAAGTGGTTTGCCATGACTCACACACATCATTTAGGTTGAGCCTACTCTTAAGTTGCCTCTTTTATATGTTGCTCAACCATTTGTTTGTTGCAAGTGCTAGGCTTTGTTTCCTATATGCTCACTTGCACTTGTTGTGAGTTTCTATTGATTTTCGGGGAGTGATGATCCTATTTTGTGCACTCGGTATCCTAATGCAAATATTGTAAGAAGTGCACAAATCATGGAGAGCTTCACTAGTGTCTTTAGAACACTCTGGTGCTCTCTTGCACTTGTCGTGGGGTTCTATTGATCTTGGGGGAGTGGCGATCCTATTTTGTGCTCGTTGTATCCAGTTACAAAAGTAAATTGTGCACAAATCATGGGGAGCTTCTCTAGTTTCTCTAGAACACTCCTTTGCTCATATCATAATTTATTTCATTCATGTGGCACGTAGGATCATTGGTCTAGTTGGCTCAATTGATATCCGTTGATTGCTTGCTTCAATTGGTATCTTTTGATTGCTTGTTTGCTTGTTTCTCTCTTTCTTATGTCTTTGTGGCATATCTTTCTTTTGTAAACTTTGGGCCTAAATATAGTTTGTTTTCCTCCTAGTATTTACCGTCAAACTTGTGTATTGCATTCCACTCTCTTGTTGAGAAATACACAAATTATGGAGGAACACAATTTATATTGGCCTTCTAAGCTTTTCTCCCATTTTGGCAATCGATGCCAACGGGGGAGAAGTTTCAGAGAGTTTTGTGGAGAAGTTTAGAGAATTCTCTCCTCTTGCTTTGGTTTTGTTCCTAAGCATTTGCATCTCTTACTCATGCATCATTGGTTGTTGCATTGCATGGTGATGCATAATTCCTTATATAAACTCTCTTGAAAGTGATTGTCATCAATTACCAAAATGGGGGAGATTGAAAGAACATGTGGCGCCCCCATGTTTGGTTTTGGTAATTGACAACAATCTCTATGGACTAATGGTTGCCTAGAGTTACATTTGAAGGTTTTGTCCATAGGCTTTTCTTGGAGTACATGTGTTGGTTTCAAGGAGAGTTTGTGTTGACCAAGGTGCTATTAAGGAATTATCCAAAGATTGGTCATGTGAGAGTTGAGCTTATTGCAAGCATGTCTTGAAGAAGAAGATTGTGTGATCATTCATGTTTACCTTCAAGACATCATCCAAATGAAGAGAGTTGGAAAGATTCTAGGTTGATCAAGACTAAGTCAAGAGTGAATCAAGTTGATCAACTCACAAAGCGTAGAAGATGTACCGAGAGGGATCAAGTGATCCCATGGTATGGTAAGCATTGTCCATTGTGCTTTGTGTACTAGCCCATGGTCTATGTGAGAGTTCTATGTGGGGTTAGGTACGTGTTCATGGGCTTGCGTCAAGAGGAAGATATCACTCAACCCATGGAGAGGATGACATCAAGTGGTGATCGTCATCAAGATTGCCGTGTGCAAGTTCAAGTGGAGCGTCACGAAGAGATCAAGTGCTTGAAGCTTGCCGTCCATTGTGGTGACAATGGACTTGTGAAGATGTGCCGAAGAGTGGCTCACCCATAGTGGACTATGGGGGAGTAATCATCTAGTCTTCATCGAGCCAACGCAATCAAGAAAGGTGGTCCAACTTGAGGGAGTCAAGATCGTCATCATCTAGATCAAGTGGACCATGTGCAAGGCAAATGTTTTCCCATGATAGGTTTTCTATTTTACCGGTCTCATGGTGGTAGTTGGGAGACCGGGTTATAGGATCGATAGCCGTACTATCAAGGGGGGCTCTCAAGTGAGTAGCTTGATCGTATCGTTCATCGAGAGCTCAAACCATTGCATCCTTGCATCATGTTTCTTGGTTCTTGTTTGGTTCTCTTTGTGAGTCTTAGAGCTTATGGTCATCTTGATGACAAGCTTGAGTTCACCGAAAACGGAGTTTGCATGCGTCTTCTATGATGTTTTCGATGTTGGAGGTTTTACCGGTCTTATCCGAGGAAGGGTTCTCACCATTTTCTTTTGGGCCTTTTCTCATTTGCTTCTTATTGGTATTTCTATCAAGATTATGTTAGCCCTTGTCGCTAGCTTTCCAACGAACTTGGTTTCGTCAAATTCGGAGTCCGTTTGTAGAAGTTGTGTCAGTTTTGGTGTTCTGAAAAGGCTGCAGCGGTACTACCGCGGAGAGGAGCGGATGTAATTTTTTAGTACCGCTCTTGGGAGCGGTACTACTGCTTGGAGCAGTACTACCGCGGCTACTTCCGTGGCTACTTCCGCTCGGGACCAAAAACTCGTCACAAGTCCAGCGGTGGTAGGCACGGATGTAATTTTTTAGTACCGCTCGCAAGCAGTAGTACCGCTACCCTTAGCAGTAGTACCGCTACCCCTAGCGGTAGTACCGTGAGGTCAAGCGGTACTACCGCTCCGATGGTTCTTCTAGCTTTTTTGCCTCCTCGCTGTTGTGTTTCAAAGGGCTACTACCGCCCTAGCGGTAGTACTGCTCCTTGGAGCGGTAGTACCGCTCGGTGCGGGCTGTGACCATAACGGTTGGATTTTTTCCCACCTATAAAAGGGGGTCTTCTTCCCCAATGAACCTTTTCCTTTGAGCTCGTGTTCTTCCCCTATTGTTGACCTTCTTCGAGCTTGCTAACTCTCAATCCCTCCATGGATTCTTGCTAGTTTTTGAGGGAAAAGAGAGGGGAGATCTAGATCCACATTTCCACCAATCACTTTCTCCTCTATGTGAGGGGAACCCCTTGGATCTAGATCTTGGAGTTCTTGGTGTTCTCCTTCTTGTTCTTCCTCTCATTTTCCTCCCTAGCATTAGTTGCTTCGGTGGGATTTGAGAGAGAAGGACTTGGGCACTCCGTGTGCCCTTGCCATTGCATTTGGTGCATCGGTTTGAGTTCTCCACGGTGATACGTGGAAGTTACAAGTTGAGAAGCTTATTACTCTTGGGTGCTTGGTACCCTTGAGCTTGTTCCTCTTGAGTGCTTGGGCTCCCTAGACGGTTGGTGGTGTTCGGAGCTCAATCATTGTGGTGTAAAGCTCCGGGCAAGCGTCGGGGTCTCCAATTAGGTTGTGGAGATCGCCCCGAGCAATTTGATGGGTACCGGTGACCGCCCCCAAGGGTTGCGCCAAAGTGTACAGGTTTGGTGACCGCCCCCAAGGGTTGCCATTTGTACGGGTTTGGTGACCGCCCTCAAGGGTCCCCTAGTGGAATCATGGCATCTTGCATTGTGCGAGGGTGTGAGGAGATTACGGTGGCCCTAGTGGCTTGTTGGGGAGCATTGTGCCTCCACACCGCTCCAAACGGAGATTAGCATCCACAAGGGTGTGAACTTCGGGATACATTATCGTCTCCGCGTGCCTCGGTTATCTCTTACCCGAGCTCTTTACTTATGCACTTTACTTTGTGATAGCCATATTGTTTCTTGTCATATATCTTGCTTTCACCTAGTAGTTTATCTTGCTTAGCATAAGTTGTTGGTGCACATAGGTGAGCCTAGTTGTTGTAGGTTTTGTGCTTGGCAAATTAACCGCTAGGTTTATTCCGCATTTGTTCAAGCCTTAACCATAATTATTTTAAAGCGCCTATTCACCCCCCCCCTCTAGGCGACATCCACGATCTTTCAACCGCCCGTCCCCCAATGGCCAATAGATGTTGTGTAGACAGAGCATATCACATACGTCTTATTAGAAGCAATCGTCTGTGTTATTATCGGTCTTCACACACATTTCTAATTACAAATCTGTTTGCCGCGTATCACACATATCTTGATATATTGAACCGTTTCTGTTCTCTTGTCTCAACGCAAACAGTTCATCCGAGTGAACCGCATGCCGTATATCGCACACACATTGATCTGGCTGACCGTTTCTTTTGTGTTGCCTAATCACAAACAGTTCATCCGAGTGAACCGTATGCTGTATATCGCACACACCTCCATCTGGCTGCACGTTTCTTTTGTTCCTCCCCATAGCAAACAGTTAATTGAACCGAACCGTATGCCCTGCATCGCACACGCAACTAAAATCTGAACCGTGTTTGATGCATCCTCCATCGCAAACGTTTTGCACCTTTTTTGACGGGTTTTTTACACCACTGTTTGCGATTATTGCATCGCACATAGTTTTGTCGAAGGGTCTCTGATCGTAGTGTCGCGTTAGCAGCATCCTGCAGTAGTGCTTGTTGAAAAAAGAATCTTTTGCGCCCGGTAAAACAATTTTAATAAATAACGTAAGCATGATAAAATTCTGATTTTTTTACACAAGATTGGTATACAAATTTCCTACATTGTCCTAATTTTTCAGAATGTTTGGAGTTACAGAAGTATTCGAATTTTTAGATTGCTACAGACTGTTCTGTTTTACAGATTCTGTTTTCTTTGCGTTATGTGCTTATTTTGATGAATTTATGGACTTTATCGGAGGGTATGAGTCATAGTAAAGTTGGAATACGGTAGATATAATGCAAAAATAAAATATGAATGGGTTTCCAACAATACTTAGAGTAGTGATTTCCTTTGTTATACTAACGGATCTCACGAAGGTTTTGTTGAGTTTTGTGTGACTGAAGTTTTCAAGTTTTGGGTGATGTCACGATGGATGAAGGAATGAGTAAGAAGAGCCTAAACTTGGGGATGCCCCATGGCACCTCAAGTTATTATATCAAAGAGGAACTAGCAACTAAGCTTGGGGATTCTCCGAGTGGCATCCGCTCTTTCTTCTAACGACTGATACGTCTCCAACGTATCTATAGTCTTTGATTGTTCCATGCTGTTATATTATCATTCTTGGATGTGTTATAATCATTTTATATCATTTTTTGTACTAACCTATTGACATAATGCCAAGTGCCAGTTGTTTTTTTGCATGTTTTTTACATCGCGGGAAATTAATACCAAACGGAGTCCAAACGCGGCGGAAATTTTGTGGATTTTTTGGACCAGAAGACATCCAGTGGGCCGAAGAAGCACTTGGGGGCTGCTCAGAGGGGAGCACAACCCACCAGGGCGCGCCTGGAGGCCCAGGCGCGCCCTGGTGGGTTGTGCCCACCTCGGGTGCCCCCGGACCGCCTCTTTGCTCTATAAATACCCCAATATTCCAGAAACCCTGGGAGAGTCGACGAAAATCAATTACAGCCGCCGCAAGTTCCAGAACCACCAGATCCAATCTAGACACCATCACAGAGGGGTTCATCATGTCCATTGGTGCCTCTCCGATGATGTGTGAGCAGTTCTTTGTAGACCTACGGGTCCGTAGTTAGTAGCTAGATGGCTTCCTCTCTCTCTCGTTTGATTCTCAATACAATGGTCTCTTGGAGATCCATATGATGTAACTCTTTTTGCGGTGTGTTCGTTGGGATCGTATGAACTTTGAGTTTATGATCAGATCTATTTCTTTTATCCATGAAAGTTATTTGAGTCTTCTTCGATCTCTTATATGCATGATTGCTTATAACCTCGTATTTCTTCTCCGATATTTTTGTTTTGTTTGGCCAACTTGATCTATTTATCTTGCAATGGGAAGAGGTGCTTTGTGATGGGTTCGATCTTACGGTGCTTGAGCCCAGTGACAGAAAGGGAACCGACACATATGTATAGTTGCCATTAAGGATAACAAGATGGGGTCTATTTCAACATAAATAGATCTTGTCTACATCATGTCATCGTTCTTATTGGATTACTCCGTTTCTCCATGAACTTAATACACTAGATGCATGCTGGATAGTGGTCGATGTGTGGAGTAATAGTAGTAGATGCAGGCAGGAGTCGGTCTACTAATCTTGGACGTGATCCCTATATAATGATCATTGCCTGGATATCGTCATGATTATTTGAAGTTCTATCAGTTTCCTAACAGTAATTTGTTTACCCACCGTTTGCTAATTTTCTCGAGAGAAGCCACTAGTGAAACCTACGGCCCCTGGGTCTCTTCTTTAATATATTTGCCTTTGCGATCTATTTTATTTGCTTTTATTTTCAGATCTATTAAACCGAAAATACAAAAATACCTTGCTGCACTTTATTTTATTTAGCGTTCGATCTATCAATTTATTACAACTTTCTCCCGTCCACGTGCCAATTTCTGGCGCTGTTACCCGAAAGGGATTGACAACCCCTTTAACACGTCGGGTTGCGAGTATTTGATAATTGTGCGTAGGTGTTGTTTACGTAGTGTTGCGTGATTCTCCTACTGGTTCGATAACCTTGGTCTCATCACTGAGGAAAATACCTACCGTCTCTATGCTGCATTGATGACCCACTAGTATAGGGCATCAATTGTAGCTCTTTTCAATAAGTAAGAGTGTCAAACCCAACGAGGAGCAGAAGGAAATGACAAGTGGTTTTCAGCAAGGTAATGTCTGCAAGTGCTAAAATTGTAAGTAGCAGAGTAGTTTGATAGCAAGATAATTTGTAACGAGCAAGTAACAATAGTAGTAACAAAAGTGCAACAAGGTAGCCCAATCCTTTTGAGGCAAAGGACAGGCCAAAACGGTCTCTTATGATAAGGAAAGCGTTCTTGAGGGTACACGGGAATTTCATCTAGTCACTTTCACCATGTTGGTTCGACTTGTGTTCGCTACTTTGATAATTTGATATGTGGGTGGACCGGTGCTTAGGTGTTGTTCTTACTTGAACAAACCTCCTACTTATGATTAACCCTCTAATGTCTACTACACAATTTTATTCTTGTAGATGCGTGTTGGGCCTCCAAGCGCGGAGTTTTGTAGGACAATAGCAATTTTCCCTCAAGTGGATGACCTAAGGTTTATCAATCCGTGAGAGGTGTAGGATGAAGATGGTCTCTCTCAAACGACCCTGCAATCAAATACAGGAAATCTCATGTGTCCCCAACACACCCAATACAATGGTAATTTGTATAGGTGCACTAGTTCGGCGAAGAGATGGTGATAAAAGTGTAATATGGATGGTAGAAATATATTTTTTAATCTGAATAAATAAAAATAGAAAGGTAGCAAATAGTAAACGGGCACAAAAAAGGTATTTCAATGCTTGAAAATGAGGCCTAGGGTTCGTACTTTCATTAGTGCAACCTCTCAACAATGCTAATATAATTGGATCATAGAACAATCCCTCAAAGTGATGAAGAATCACTCCAATGTTCCTATCTAGCGGAGAACATAAGAATAAATTATTTGTAGGGTACGAAACCACCTCAAAGCTATTCTTTCCATTCGATCTATTCAAGAGTTCGTACTAAAATAACACAAGGCTATTCTTTCCGTTTGATCTATCCTAGAGTTCATACTAAAATAACACCAAAGCAAATTCAGATTCATAATATTCAATCCAACACAAAGAACTTCAAGGAGTGCCCCAAGATTTCTACCGGAGAAACAAAGACAAGAACGTGCATCAACCCCTATGCATAGATTACCCCAATGTCACCTCAGGAATCCGCGAGTTGAGTGCCAAAACATATATCAAGTGAATCAATACGATACCCCATTGTCACCACGAGTATTCAATTGCAAGACATATATCAAGTGTTCTCAAATCCATAAAAGTATTCAATCCGATAACAACGAAATCTCAAAGGGAAGAACTCAATTCATCACAACAAGATAGTGAGGGGAAAACACCATATGATCCGACTATATTAAAAAAGCCCGCGATACATCAAGATCGTGACATCTCAAGAACACGAGAGAGAGAGAGAGAGAGAGATTAAACACATAGCTACTGGTACAAACCCTCAGCCTCGAGGGTGGACTACTCCCTCCTCATCGTGGTGGCCGCCGGGATGATAAAGATGGCCACCGGAGATGATTCCCCCCTCCGGCAGGGTGCCGAAACAGGGTCTAGATTGGTTTTCGGTGGCTACAGAGGCCCGCGGCGGCGGAACTTCTGATCTAGGGTTATTTCTGATGGTTTCTTTATTTATAGGATTTTTGGGCGTCGGTTTCACGCTAAGATGGGCCTCGAGGTGAGCACAACCCGCCGGGGCAAGCCAGGCCCACCAGGCGCGCCCTGGTGGGTTGTGCCCTCCTCGTGGCTCTTCTGGCCCTCCCACAAAGCTTCGGGGGTCTCTTTTGTTCCAAAAAAATTGTCAAAAAGTTTCAGCTCATTTGGAGAACTTTCATTTCTGCACAAAAAACAACACCACGGTAGTTCTGCTGAAAACAGCGTCAGTCTGGGTTAGTTCCATGCAAATCATACCAAAACCATATAAAATTGTTGTAAACATGGCATGGATACTTCATAAATTCTAGATACGTTGGAGACATATCAGCATCCCCAAGCTTAATTCCTACTCGTCCCCAAGTAGGTAAATGATAAAAGAAATAATTTATGAAGTGTGAATGCTAGCAAAGTGCATAAGTTTGATCAATGATAATTTCAATCACTTCTCGTAGCATAATAACATCAACTCTTTCTCGTAAAACTTATCATGATAAATTAGCAATTGAAAATGCAATTTTGTTGTGGAATGCTACCTATCATATTCATCATAAACTCTTTTCTTTTGTAGCATGGACATTTGGACTTTTATATGGTTCAAAGCAATAGTCTAGTTTTGACATGAGGACTTTAATACTCAAGCATACCAACAAGCAACCATGTCTTTCAAAATATCAATGCTAAAATAAGTTATCCCTCGCCCATCATGCTCAATCATTGATCCATTCATGAAACGCACTCACATATTAGCTACACCCAATGCTCAAGTACGATCATAGTGCCTCCTAGTTGGTGCTTTATAAGAGAAGATGGAGACTCAAATTAAAAATAAAAATTGCATAAAGTAAAAGAAAGGCCATTCGTAGAGGGAATTAGGGATTTGTAGAGGTGCCAGAGCTCAAAGCAAAAATTGAGAGATAAAAAACATTTTGAGAGGCATACTTTTCCCACCAACGAAAACGACTTAGAGCTCCCAGCACTTTCCATGCTAGATATATCATAGGCGGTTCCCAAACAAAAAATAAAGTTTATTCCTTTTTCCACCATACTTTCACTTTCCATGGCTAACCGTATCCACGGATGCCCTCCATACCAACACTTTCCAAGGAATTTATTATTTGATAGCGTAAAGTAAATTCATTTTTCATTTCGGGACTGGGCATCCCTAATACCTTTGCCTTACTCTCGTGCAATGACAAGTGAATAAACACTCATCGTGAGAATAACACATCTAGCATGGAAAATATTAGCCACCCCTCACCGCCTCGCGAGCGGTACGAGCACACAAAAGAGAAATTTATTTTGAAAATTAGAGATGGCACATACAAATTTGCTTAGAACGGCAAAAGAATACCGCATATAGGTAGATATAGTGGACTCATGTGGCAAAACTGGTTTAAAAGATTTTGGATGCACAAGTAGTGATCATACTTAGTGCAAAATGAAGGCTAGCAAAAGATTGAGAAGCGACCAACCAAGAAACGAATAATCTCATAAGCGAGAATTAAGCATAATTAACACCGAATAATGCACCACAAGTAGGATATAATTTCATTGCATAACTATTGACTTTCGTGCTTGCTTAGGGAATCACAAACCTTAATACCAATATTCTTACTAAAGCATAATTACTCATCAACATGACTCACATATCACATCATCATATCTCAAAACTATTACAAGGAATCAAGTTTATTTTGTCCAATGATCTTCATTAAAGTTTTTATTATATCCTTCTTGGATATCTATCACTTTGGAACTAATTTTCATGTGTTGCTTTTGATAAGCTCAAACAAATATAAGTGAAGATCATGAGCATAATATTTCTTTCTCTCAAATTAATTTACGTGAAGCAAGAGAGAATTTCTTCAAAAATACTAAAGCACACCATGCTCAAAAAGATATAAGTGAAGCACTAGAGCAATTCCAAAGAAAAGAGCTTCGTTGACGGGATGTGCGTGCCGCTTACCTAGCCTCCCTGGCAACTATTTGAGGACTCTATTTTATTTAAAAAATTCAGATCTAAGTACTTTATTAAAACAGCAAGCAAAAACAAAATAAAATGACATTCTAAGAAGAGCACACGTCATGTGAAGAAGCAAAAACTTAGGCTCAACAGATACTAACCGATAATTGCTGATGGAGAAAGGTGGGATGCCTACCGGGGCATCCCCAAGCTTAGATGCTTGAGAATTCTTGAAATATTATCTTGGGGTGCCTTGGGCATCCCCAAGCTTGAGCTTTTGTGTCTCCTTAACTCTTCTCATATCACGGCTTTCCTAAATCTCAAAAGCATCATCCACACAAAACTCAACAAGAACTCGTGAGATAAGTTAGTATAAACCAATGCAAAAACTTTATCATTCTCTACTGTAGCAAATAAATAAGATTATTATTCAACATTTCATACTAAATGCCTCTGCATATTTAATACTCCTATCCTCAAATAGAATCATTAAACAAGCAAACATATGCAAACATAACAGCAATCTGCCAAAACAGTACAGTCTGTAAAGAATGCAAGAGTATCAATACTTACCTAACTCCAAAAGTTATGAAAAATTACCACACTGTAGAAAATTTATCAGAGCTTATTTTGCAAAAACTTTCAACATTTTATCACATTCTGACTAATACGTCCATTTTGCATCATGCTTTTATATCGATATTTATTGCATTATGGGCTATTATTACACATTATGTCACAATACTTATGCCAATTCTCTCTTATTTTATAAGGTTTACATGAAGAGGGAGAATGCCGGCAGCTGGAATTCTGGGCTAGAAAAGGAGCAAATATTAGAGACCTATTCTGCACACTCCAAAAGTCCTGAAACTCCACGAAAGTCAGTTTTGGAATATATAAAAAATATTGGGTGAAGAAAGTACCACAGGGGGGCCACCTACCATCCACGAGGGTGGGGCGCGCCCTACCCCCCTAGGCGCGCCCCCCTGCCTCGTGGGCCCCCTGGCAGGCCTCCGGTGCCCATCTTTGGCTATATGAAGTCTTTCGCCCTGGAAAAAATCAGAAGGAAGCTTTCGGGACGAAGCACCGCCGCCACGAGGCGGAACCTGGCGAAACCAATCTAGGGCTCCGGCGGAGCTGTTCTGCCGGGGAAACATCCCTCTGGGAGGGGGAAATCATCACCATCGTCATCACCATCGAGCCTCTCATCGGGAGGGGGTCAATCTCCAACAACATCTTCACCAGCACCATCTCATCTCAAACCCTAGTTCATCTCTTGTATCCAATCTTTGTCTCAAAACCTCAGATTGGTACCTATGGGTTGCTAGTAGTGTTGATTACTCCTTGTATTTGATGCTAGTTGGTGTATTTGGTGGATTCATATGTTTCATGATATGGTTAGGTTTACCTTAATACTTCTTTTGTAGTTGCGGATGCTTGCAAGAGGGGTTAATGATAAGTGGGATGCTTGTCCAAGTAAGGGCAGTACCCAAGCACTGGTCCACCCACATATCAAATTATCAAAGTAACGAACGTGAATCATATGAGCGTGATGAAAACTAGCTTGACGATAATTCCCATGTGTGCTCGGGAGCGTTTTCCTTTATACAAGAGTTTGTCCAGGCTTGTCCTTTGCTACAAAAAGGATTGGGCCACCTTGCTGCACCTTATTTACTTTTATTACTTGTTACCCGTTACAAATTACCTTATCACAAAACTATCCGTTGCCGATAATTTCAGTGCTTGTAGAGAATACCTTACTGAAAACCGCTTGTCAGTTCCTTCTGCTCCTCGTTGGGTTCGAGAATCTTACTTATCTAAAGGACTATGATAGATCCCATATACTCTTGGGCCATCAAGACTCTTTTCTGGCGCCGTTGCTGGGGAGTGAAGCGCCTTTGGTAAGGAAAAATTTATATAGTGTGCTGAAATTTACTGTCACTTGTTACTATGGAACATAATCCTTTGAGGGGCTTGTTTGGGGTATCTTCACCCCGACCAATAGAGCAAAGAGTTGCTCCTCAACCTACTGAACCTACTGAAATTTTTTACTTTGAAATTCCTTCGGGTATGATAGAGAAACTGCTAGCTAATCCTTTTACAGGAGATGGAACATTGCATTCCGATTTGCACCTAATCTATAAGGATGAAGTTTGTGGATTATTTAAGCTTGCAGGTATGCCCGAGGATGTTATCAAGAAGAAGGTCTTCCCTTTATCTTTGAAGGGAAAGGCATTGACATGGTTTAGGCTATGTGATGATATTGGATCATGGAACTACAACCGATTGAAATTGCAATTTCATCAGAAGTTTTATCCTTTGCATCTGGTTCATCGTGATCGTAATTATATATATAATTTTTGGCCTCGCGAAGGATAAAGCATCGCTCAAGCTTGGGGGAGGCTTAAGTCAATGTTATATTCATGCCCCAATCATGAGCTCTCAAGAGAAATTATTATTCGAAATTTTTATGCTCGGCTTTCTCTCAATAATCGCTCCATGCTCTATACTTCTTGTACTGGTTCTTTTATGATGAAGACTATTGAATTCAGATGGGATTTATTGGAAAGAATTAAACGCAACTCTAAAGATTTGGAACTCGACAAAGGTAAGGAGTCAGGTATAACACCTAAGTTTGATTGTGTTAAATCTTTTATGGGTACCGATGTTTTCCGTGAATTTAGCACTAAATATGGACTTGACTCTGAGATAGTAGCTTCTTCTGTGAATCATTTGCTACTCATGTTGATCTCCCTAAGGAGAAGTGGTTTAAATATCATCCTCCCATTGAAGTAAAAGTAGTTGAACCTATTAAAGTTGAAGAAAAGACTATCACTTACAATGTTGACCCTATTGTTCCTACCACTTATATTGAGAAACCACCTTTCCCTGTTAGAATAAAGGATCATGCTAAAGCTTCAACTATGGTCAACAAAAGTAATATTAGACACCCAAAACCTTTGAGCAAATTAAAGTTGAACCTAGTATTGCTTAAAGATCTCTTGGTCGATAATATTGATGGGCATGTTATTTACTTCTGTGATGAAGCTGCTAGAATTGCTAGACCCGATACTAAAAATAAACATAGACTTGTTGTAGGCATGCATGTTATTTCTATTAAAATAGGAGATCATTTCTATCATGGCTTATGTGATATGGGTGCTAGTGCAAGTGCAATACCTCATTCTTTGTACGAAGAAATTATGCATGATATTGCACCTGCTGAGTTAGAAGGTATTGATGTTACAATTAAGCTTGCCAATAGAGATACTATTTCACCAGTTGGGATTGTTAGAGATGTTGAAGTCTTGTGTGGGAAAGTTAAATATCCTACTGATTTTCTTGTTCTTGCTTCCCCTCAAGATAACTTTTGTCCCATTATATTTGGTAGACCCTTCTTGAATACTGTTAATGCTAAGATAGATTGCAAAAAGGATGTAGTTACTATTGGTTTAGGGGATATGTCTCATGATTTTAATTTTGCTAAATTTTGAAAACAACCCCATGATAAAGAATTGCCTAGTAAAGATGAAATTATTGGTCTTGCTTCTATTGCCGTGCCTCCTAATGATCTTTTAGAGCAATATTTGCTAGACCATGAAAATGATATGTTTATGAATGAAAGAAGGGAAATAGATGAAGTATTCTTCAAACAAGGACCTATTTTGAAACACAACTTGCCCGTTGAAATTCTAGGTGATCCTCCTCCACCCAAGGGTGATCTCGTGTTTGAGCTTAAACCATTACCTGATACTCTTAAATATGCTTATCTTGATGAAAAGAAGATATATCCTGTCATTATTAGTGCTAACCTTTCAGAGCAGGAAGAAGAGAAATTATTGAAAACTCTGAAGAAGCATCGTGCTGCTATTGGATATACTCTTGATGATCTTAAGGGCATTAGTCCCACTCTATGCCAGCACAAAATAAAATTGGAGAGAGACGCTAAACCGGTTGTTGATCACCAACGACAGTTAATCCCAAGATGAAAGAAGTGGTAAGGAAAGAAATACTAAAGCTTCTGGAGGCATGTATAATTTATCCTGTTGCTGATAGTCAGTGGGTAAGTCCTCTCCATTGTGTCCCTAAGAAGGGAGGTATTACTGTTGTTCCTAATGATAAAGATGAAATGATCCCACAAAGAATTGTTACAGGTTATAGAATGGTAATTGATTTCCACAAACTAAATAAAGCTACTAAAAGGATCATTACCCTTTACCTTTTATGGATAAAATGCTAGAAAGATTATCCAAACATACACATTTTTGCTTTCTAGATGGTTATTCTGGTTTCTCTCAAATACCTGTGTCAAAAGAGGATCAAGAAAAGACCACTTTTACTTGCCCTTTCGGTACCTTTGCTTATAGACGTATACCTTTTGGTTTATGCAATGCACATACTACCTTTCAAAGATGTATGACTGCTATATTCTCTGACTTTTGTGAAAAGATCGTTGAGGTTTTCATGGATGATTTCTCCGTTTATGGAATTTCTTTTGATGATTGCTTGAGCAACCTTGATCGAGTTTTGCAGAGATGCGAAGAAACCAATCTTTTCTTGAATTAGGTGAAGTTCCACTTTATGGTTAATGAAGGTATTTTCTTGGGGCATAAAATTTCTGAAAGAGGTATTGAAGTTGATAAAGCTAAAGTTGATGTTATTGAAAAGATGTCGTGTCCCAAGGACATTAAAGGTATAAGAAGTTTCCTTGGTCATGCCGGCTTTTATAGGAGGTTCATTAAAGACTTCTCTAAAATCTCTAGGCCTCTCACTAATCTCTTACAAAAAGATGTTCCTTTTGTCTTTGATGATGATTGTGTAGAAGCATTTGGAATACTTAAGAAAGCCTTGATTTCTGCACCTATTGTTTAGCCTCCTGATTGGAATTTACCCTTTGAAATTATGTGTGATGCTAGTGATTATGCCGTAGGTGCTGTTCTAGGATAGAGAGTTGACAAGAAATTAAATGTTATCCAATATGCTAGTAAAACTCTAGACAGTGCCCAGAGAAATTATGCTACTACTGAAAAAGAATTTTTAGCAGTTGTATTTGCTTGTGATAAGTTCAGACCTTATATTGTTGATTCGAAAGTAACTGTTCACACTGATCATGTTGCTATTAAATATCTTATGGAAAAGAAAGATGCTAAACCTAGACTTATTAGATGGGTTCTCCTACTACAAGAATTTGATTTGCATATTATAGATAGAAAGGGAGCTGAGAACCCCGTTGCAGACAACTTATCTAGGTTAGAGAATGTTCTTGATGACCCACTACCTATTGATGATAGCTTTCCTAATGAACAATTAGCTGTCATAAATGCTTCTCGTACTGCTCCATGGTATGCTGATTATGCTAATTACATTGTTGCTAAATTTATACCACCTAGTTTCACATACTAGCAAAATAAAAAGGTTTTCTATGATTTAAGACATTACTTCTGGGATGACCCACACCTTTATAAAGAAGGAGTAGATGGTGTTAGTAGACGTTGTGTACCTGAGCATGAAAAGGAAAAGATCCTACGCAAGTGTCACTCCGAGGCTTATGGAGGACACCATGCTGGAGATACAGCTGCACATAAGATATTGCAATCCGGTTTTTATTGGCCTGCTCTTTTCAAAGATGCCCATAAGTTTGTCTTGTCTTGTGATGAATGTCAAAAATATTAGTAGACGTCAAGAAATGCCTATGAACTATTCACTTGTTATTGAACCATTTGATGTTTGGGGCTTTGATTATATGGGACCGTTTCCTTCCTCTAATGGGTATACACATATTTTAGTTGCTGTTGATTACGTTACTAAGTGGGTAGAAGCTATTCCAACTAGTAGTACTGACCATAACACCTCTATTAAGATGCTTAAAGAAGTTATTTTTCCGAGGTTTGGAGTCCCTAGATATTTAATGACTGATGGTGGTTCACATTTTATTCATGGTGCTTTTCGTAAAATGCTTGCTAAGTATGATGTTAATCATAGAATTGCATCTCCACACCACCCACAGTCTAGTGCTCAAGTAGAATTGAGTAATAGAGAGATTAAATTAATTTTGCAAAAGACTGTTAATAGATCTAGAAAATTGGTCCAAGAAACTTGATGATGCATTATGGGCCTATAGAACTACATATAAAAATCCTATGGGTATGTCTCCGTGTAAAATGGTTTATGGAAAAGCATGTCACTTACCTCTCAAACTAGAACATAAAGCATATTGGGCCATTAAAGAGCTCAGTTATGATTTCAAACTTGCCGGTGAGAAGAGGCTATTTGACATTAACTCACTTGATGAGTGGAGAACCCAAGCCTATGAGAATGCCAAACTGTTTAAAGAAAAAGTTAAAAGATGGCATGACAAAAGGATACAAAAGCGTGAGTTTAATGTAGGTGAATATGTTTTGCTATACAACTCTCATTTAAGATTTTTTGCAGGAAAACTCCTATCTAAATGGGAAGGTCCTTACGTTATCGAGGAGGTCTATCGTTTCGGTGCCATAAAAATCAACAACTTCGAAGGCACAAATCCGAAGGTGGTGAACGGTCAAAGAATCAAACATTATATCTCAGGTAACCCAATAAATGTTGAAACTAATGTTATTGAAACCGTAACCCCAGAGGAATACATAAGGGACACTTTCCAGAACGTTTTAGACTCCGAAAAGGAATAGGTATATGGTACGGTAAGTAAACCGACTCCAAAACAATTCTAATAGCAAATTTTCTCTGTTTTGGAATATTTAAGAAAATAGGAAAATAAGAAGTAGTCCGAAGAGGACACGAGGCATCCACGAGGGTAGAGGGCGCGCCCTACCCCCCTAGGCGCGCTCCCCTGCCTCGTGGGCACCTCGTGTGCCCTCCGGACTCCGTTTTCTTGCACGATACTTCTTTTGGTCGGTAAAAATTCATTATATAATCTCCCGAAAGTTTTGACCACCGTACCACGCAAATATCCTCTGTTTTTGTTTCGACCTATTTCTGCAGCAGATTTAGAGCAAGATGTCATCTCAAGACTCCGACGGAGAGAGCTATGTCTCACATCTCATTGCTGACCCAAAGACCTATGGGGACCTATCTCCTTATGGTCGAACTACGGATGATGATGAGGATGCTCATTTGATGAGGAATAATGATTCAAGTTCGGAGGAGGAGGATGTTCCTCTACCTCAACCTGGGGATATGCACGTGAAGTTCAAGAAGTCTAGTCTCTCTAAGAGGGCTAAACTGTCTAACAACTGATCTATCCCTTCTCGTTTTCGGCAGAAGAGCAAAGGAGATTTATGTGACAAGATCTTGAAGCTGGAATCGGAGGTCGATGATTTAAAGGAGGAAATTGCCCTTCTCAATTACAATATGAAAAAGCTAAAGGCACAATTATAATCATCATCACTATCTGCTTCACCCCCGAAGAAGGAAACATAAACACATGGGTATGGGCACTCCCCTTGGCAACTGCCAAGCTTGGGGGAGGTGCCCCGGTATCGTATCACCATCACACTTCTATCTTTACCATTTTTCTTAGTTCGATCCTTTTGGTAATATCTTGATCTAGTAGAATAAAGTTTTAGTATGATCTAGTTTTGAGTTATGCTTTATGATCTTCCTATATAATCGAGTCTGTGAGCTATATATAATAAATATTAGTTTTGAGTCAAGGGCTTGATTATCTTGCTATGATCTTGAGGGAATAAAAACAAAAGATAAAAGAAAGAATAAAAATAATTAAAGAGATCATATTGATCTTAGTAGAGTAGTGATTTCACATATAAAAGAGTATGATGAATAAAAGTTGTTGAGAGTTGACAAACATAGTTTTGGTCATCGTTGCAATTAATAGGAAGTAATAAAGAAAGAGATATTTTCACATATACATATACTATCTTGGACATCTTTTATGATCGTGAGCACTCATTAAAATATGACATGCTAAAAAGTTGATGTTGGACAAGGAAGACAACATAATGGGTTATCTTTTATTATATCCAAAATAAAGTATATTGTCATGGATCATCCAACATGTTGAGCTTGCCTTTCCCCCTCATGCTAGCCAAATTCTTTGCACCAAGTAGATATACTACTTGTGCTTCCAAATGTCCTTAAACCCGGTTTTGCCATGAGTGTCCACCATATCTACCTATGGATTGAGTAAGATCCTTCAAGTAAGTTGTCACTGTTGCATGCAATAAATATTGCTCTCTAAATATGTATGATTTATTACTGTGGAGAAAATAAGCTTTATACGATCTTGTGATATGGAAGCAATAAAAGCGACGGACTGCATAATAAAGGTCCATATCACAAGTGGCAATATAAAGTGACGTTCTTTCGCATTAAGATTTTGTGCGTCCAATCATAAAAGCACATGACAACCTCTGCTTCCCTCTGCGAAGGGCATATCTTTTATTTTGCTTTATACCTTATGCAAGAGTCGCGGTGATCTTCACCTTTCCTTTTTACATTTTATCCTTTGGCAAGCACATTGTGTTGGAAAAATCCTGATATATATATCCAATTGGATGTAAGTTATCATGAACTATTATCGTTGAGGTAAAAGGTTGGGAGGCAACACTATAAGCCCCTATCTTTCTCTGTGTCCGATTAAAACTCCATACCCATAAGTACTGCGTGAGTGTTAGCAATCGTGAAAGACTAAATGATAGTTGAGTATGTGGACTTGCTGAAAAGCTCTTATATTGACTCTTTCTGATGTTATGATAAATTGCAATTGCTTCAATGACCGAGATCATAGTTTGTTAGTTTTCAATGAAGTTTATGATTCATACTTGACATTGTGAATAGATTGTTACTTTAGCATAAGAAATCATATGACAATATGTATATATGTTGCTGTTATAAGAATGATCATGATGCCCTCATGTCCGTATTTTATTTTATCGACACCTCTATCTCTAAACATGTGGACATATTTTTCGATATCGGCTTCCGCTTGAGGGCAAGCGAGGTCTAAGCTTGGGGCAGTTGATACGTCCATTTTGCATCATGTTTTTATATCAATATTTATTGCATTATGGGTTGTTATTACACATTATGTCACAATACTTATGCCAATTCTCTCTTATTTTACAAGGTTTACATGAAGAGGGAGAATGCCCGCAGCTGGAATTCCGGGCTGGAAACGGAGCAAATATTAGAGACCTATTCTGCACAACTCCAAAAGTCCTGAAACTCCACGAAACTCAGTTTTGGAATATATAAAAAATATTGGGTGAAGAAAGTACCACAGGGGGGCACCTACCATCCACGAGGGTGGGGGCGCGCCCTACCCCCCTGGGCGTGGGCCCCCTGCCTCGTGGGCCCCCTGGCAGGCCTCCGGTGCCCATCTTTGGCTATATGAAGTCTTTTTCCCTGGAAAAAAATCATAAGCAAGCTTTCGGGACGAAGCACCGCCGCCATGAGGCGGAACCTGGCGAAACCAATCTAGGGCTCCGGCGGAGATGTTCTGCCGGGGAAACATCCCTCCGGGAGGGGGAAATCATCACCATCGTCATCACCATCGATCCTCTCATCGGGAGGGGGTCAATCTCCATCAACATCTTCACTAGCACCATCTCATCTCAAACCCTAGTTCATCTCTTGTATCCAATCTTTGTCTCAAAACCTCAGATTGGTACATGTGGGTTGCTAGTAGTGTTGATTACTCCTTGTAGTTGATGCTAGTTGGTTTATTTGGTGGAAGATCATATGTTCGGATCCTTTATGCATAATAATACCCCTCCGATTATGAACATGAATATGATTTGTGAGTAGTTACGTTTGTTCCTGAGGACATGGGAGAAGTCTTGCTATAAGTAGTCATGTGAATTTGGTATTCATTCGATATTTTGATGAGATGTATGTTGTCTTTCGTCTAGTGGTGTTATGTGAACGTCGACTACGTGACACTTCACCATTGTTTGGGCCTCGAGGAAGGCATTGGGAAGTAATAAGTAGATGATGGGTTTCTAGAGTGACAGAAGCTTAAACCCTAGTTTATGTGTTGCTTCGTAAGGGGCTGATTTGGATCCATATGTTTCATGCTATGGTTAGGTTTACCTTAATACTTCTTTTGTAGTTGCGAATGCTTGCAAGAGGGGTTAATCATAAGTGGGATGCTTGTCCAAGGAAGGGCAGTACCCAAGCACCGGTCCACCCACATATCAAATTATCAAAGTAACGAACGCGAATCATATGAGCGTGATGAAAACTAGCTTGACGATAATTCCCATGTGTCCTCAGGAGCGTTTTCCTTTATATAAGAGTTTGTCCAGGCTTGTCCTTTGCTACAAAAAGGATTGGACCACCTTCCTGCACCTTATTTACTTTTATTACTTGTTACACGTTACAAATTACCTTATCACAAAACTATCTGTTACCGATAATTTCATTGCTTGAAGAGAATACCTTACTGAAAACCGCTTGTCATTTCCTTCTGCACCTTGTTGGGTTCGACACTCTTAATTATCGAAAGGACTACGATAGATCCCCTATACTTGTGGGTCATCACTGACTTTTCTAGGGAATTTTTGCAACATCGATAAACTTTCTGTTTTCAAACAGCAACATGTATACTTGCAAAATAAGCATGGCAAAGGCTATCATTGCCACTTTTATTGAAATAAAGGATGCAAATTTTTTTCTAAATAACAGCAAGCAAATCCTAACAAAATAAAATGATGCTCCAAGCAAAACACATATCATGTGACGAATGAAAACATAGCTTCAAGTGAGGTTACCGATAATGTTGGAGACGAAAGAGGGGATGCCTTCCGGGGCATCCCCAAGCTTAGTTGCTTGGACCTTCCTTGAATATCACCTTGGGGTGAATTGGGAATCCCCAATCTTAGGGTCTTGTCACTTCTTATTCTCCTCATATCGACATCTCACCCAAAACTTGAAAACTTCAATCACACAAAACTTAACGGAACTTCGTGAGATAGGTTAGTATGATAAAGAGCAAACCATTTCACTTTGGTACTGTCAAAGACAATATTCATAATTTTTTCCACATAATTACTACTGTAGCATATCATTTCCACAATGTATATTGAGAAATATAAGCCATAGAAACTAGGAAACAAGCAAACTATGCATTGAAAACAGAATCTGTCAAAAACAGAACAGTCTGTAGTAATCTGTACTCAAACCATACTTACGCTACTCAAAAATAATAAAAAAATTAGGACCACGTGAGCAATTTGTCTATTAATATTCTGAAAAGGAATCAACTCAAAAGCACTCTTCTGTTAAAAATGGGAATTATTTTCGTGAGCGCAAAAGTTTCTGTTTTTCAGCAAGATCAAATCAACTATCACCCAACAAGATCCCAAAGGCTTTACTTGGAACTTTATTGAATCAAAAGCAATAAAACATTATCAATACAGTAGCATAATCATGTGAGCACACAAAAACAGTAGGTAAAAGTGTTGGGTTGTCTCCCAACAAGCGCGTTTCTTTTATGCCTTTTAAGCTAGGCATGATGATTTCAATGATGCTTGCACAAAAGATAAGAATTGAAACATAAAGAGAGCATCATGAAGCATATGACTAGCACATTTAAGTCTAACCCACTTCCTATGCATAGGGATTTTGTGAGCAAACAACTTATGGGAACAAGAATCAACTAGCATAGGAAGGCAAAACAAGCATAACTTCAAAAGTTTCAACACATAGACAAGAAACTTGATATTATTGCAATATGTAAAAGCATATGCTCCTCCCTCATAATAATTTTCAGTAGCATCATGAAGAAATGAAACAATATAACCATCACATAAAGCATTCTTTTCATGACACAAAATCATAGAAAATTTATTACTCTCCACATAAGAAAATTTATTCTCATCAATAATTGTGGGAGCAAACTCAACAAAATAACTCTCATGTGATTGGAAATTAAAATCATGATGACAAGTTTCATGTTTATAATTATTCAATATAGTATATGTGTCATCACCATAATCATCATATATAGGAACTTTGTCGTCATAATCAATTGCAACCTCCTCCAAAATAGTGGATTCATCATTAAATAAAGTCACGACCTCTCCAAATCCACTTTCATCAATATAATCATCATAAATAGGAGGCATGCAATCATTATATCAAAATTGCACATCAAATCTTGGGGAACTATAAATATCATCTTCATCAAACATAGCATCCCCAAGCTTATGGCTTTGCATATCATTAGCATCATGGATATTCAAAGAATTCATACTAACAACATTGCAATCGTGCTCATCATTCAAATATTTTCTGCCAAACATTTTATTGACTTCTTCTTCTAACAATTGAGCACAATTTTCTGAACCATCATTTTCAAGAAAGATATTATAAAGATGATCAATAATATGATGCAACCTCAATTCCATTTTTATGTAGTTTTCTTTTATAAACCAAACTAGTGATAAAACAAGAAACTAAAAAATTCAATTGCAAGATCTAAAGATATACCGTCATGCACTCACCTCCCCGGCAACGGCGCCAGAAAAGAGCTTGATGTCTACTACGCAACTTTATTCTTGTAGACACGTGTTGGGCCTCCAAGCGCAGAGTTTTGTAGGACAGTAGCAATTTTCCCTCAAGTGGATGACCTAAGGTTTATCAATCCGTGAGAGGTGTAGGATGAAGATGGTCTCTCTCCAACGACCCTGCAATCAAATACAAGAAATCTCTTGTGTCCCCAACACACCCAATACAATGGTAATTTGTATAGGTGCACTAGTTCGGCGAAGAGATGGTGATAAAAGTGTAATTTGGATGGTAGAAATATATTTTTATAATTTGAATAAATAAAAACAGCAAGGTAGCAAATAGTAAACGGGCACAAAAACGGTATTGCAATGCTTGAAAATGAGGCCAGGGGTCCATACTATCACTAGTGCAACCTCTCAACAATGCTAATATAATTGGATCATATAACAATCCCTCAAAGTGATGAAGAATCACTCCAATGTTCCTATCTAGCGGAGATCATAAGAATAAATTGTTTGTAGGGTACGAAACCACCTCAAAGCTATTCTTTCCATTCGATCTATTCAAGAGTTCGTACTAAAGTAACACAAAGCTATTCTTTCTGTTCGATCTATCCTAGAGTTCGTACTAAAATAACACCAAAGCAAATTCAGATTCATAATATTCAATCCAACACAAAGAACTTCAAGGAGTGCCCCAAGATTTCTACCGGAGAAACAAAGACAAGAACGTGCATCAACCCCTATGCATAGATTACCCCAATGTCATCTCAGGAATCCGCGAGTTGAGTGCAAAAACAGGGGAGCTGTATACAGGGCCTAAAAAGAAAAGGTAGTCTTGAAGATCCAATTGATGCCCCGCCACACATCTGCGCCGTTTCTCCTTGGTAAAAAATCCTTTGAGAGGAGCAGTCGACGGTCGTTTATACAGAAGGGGCATGGAAAAGAGCCCTTGCACGACCATAGGGTAGCTAGGTTTTAATGAGCCTGTAGTATGAGAGAGGAAAAGAAAGAAGAAGAAAAAAAGAAAGAGACAAGGTTAAGGTCCAAATAGGGTCAAGCCGCACTATAGACCTTTTCCGCAGTGTGCCTCCGTCATTGCCCAGTGTATTTTAAGTGCGTAATTATGCACGCGCGGTATGTAAGCCGTGGTTTTATGGGGCGATCGGTGGAGGCGAAACTGCTAGTCCAGCTCTAGATCCACCGAGCTATCATTCTGCAGAGTAGGCCGGACTCGTTAGCAGTGTCCGGGGTCTTGATGATCGATGAATTGTTCGGCTTGATGGGGCCGCTCTGCACCTCGGCTGCAAGGGTCGCAGTGTGCTCCTCAGTACGGAGGGAGCGCTCCATGTTTCCATTGACTGTGATAACGCCGCGCGGTCCGGGCATTTTGAGCTTTAAATAAGCATAGTGCGGGACTGCATTGAAAAGGGCGAAGGCAGTTTGTCCGAGCAGCGCGTGATAACCACTACGAAAGGTGAAAATGTCGAAGATCAAGTCTTCGCTTCGGAAGTTATCCAGTGAACCAAAGACTACTTCCAACGTTAATGAGCCCATGCCGCGGGCCTCTACGCCGGGTATCTCCTTTAAATGTGGTATTAGTAGGCTTGATTCTTGAAGGGTCAATACCCATTTTATGGACAGTATCTTGATAAATCAAGTTTAAGACTGTTGCCACTGTCCATAAGGACTCGAGTGAGATGGTACCATCAATGATTGGGTCGAGTACCAGGGCCGCCGAACCTCCGTGCTGGATACTGGTTGGGTGGTCCCTGCGATCGAAGGTGATCGGACAAGCCGACCATGGGTAGAATTTTGGGGCGACAGGCTCTACGGCGAAGACGTCCCTTAGTGCGCGCTTGCGCTCCCTCTTGGGAATATGTGTGACATATATCATGTTTACTGTTTTCACCTCAGGGGGAAATTTCTTATGTCCCCCTGTGTTCGGTGGGCGGGGCTCATCATCGTCCTCGCTTTGATGCCCTTTCCCCTTGTGTTCGGTATTTAACTTACCAGCCTTTTTAAAAACCCAACAGTTTCTGTTGGAATGGTTGGCAGGCCTGTCGGGGGTGCCATAAATCTGGCAAGGCCTATCGAGTATCTTGTCCAAATTAGATGGACCGTTCCTCCTTTGGATGGCTTCTTCCGCTGACCGGGTTTAGAGCCATTAAATCCGGCGTTGACCGCTGTATCTTCAGTTTCGTCATTGTTGTTCTGACGCTTGTTTTTGTTACGTCGTGGCCTTCCGTTGCCATCCCTGGCCTCCGAAGTGCCAGGGTCACTGGTACTGTTGCTTCTACGAGCCAACCAGCTATCTTCGCTCGTGCAGAAGCGGGTCATGAGTGCAGTAAGAGCTGCCATAGTCTTCGGCTTTTCCTGACCGAGGTGTCGGGTGAGCCATTCGTCACGGACGCTGTGCTTAAAGGCCGCTAAGGCTTCGGTGTCCGGACATTCGACGATTTGGTTCTTTTTTATTAAGAATCGAGTCCAGAGTTTGTGGGTTGACTCTCCGGGTTGCTGGACTATGTGACTAAGGTCATCTGCGTCCGGTGGCCAGACATAAGTACCTTGGAAGTTGTCTCGAAAAGCATGCTCCAAGTCTTCCCAGCTGCCAATAAAGTTCTCTGGGAGGCTATTCAACCAGTGTCGTGCTGGTCCCTTTAGCTTTCAGGGGAGGTATTTAATGGCGTGGAGATCGTCACCGCGAGCCATGTGAATATGGAGAAGAAAATCTTCAATCCATACAGCGGGATCTGTCGTTCCATCATATGCTTCAATGTTTACGGGCTTAAACCCTTGTGAAAACTGGTGCTGCATTACCTCATCGGTGAAGCACAAGGGGTGTGCGGCGCCTCTGTATTGGGCAACATCACGACGGAGTTTGGATGACATCTGTGTTCGGTTTTCGGCCCGAGTTTGTTTATGCTTATCGCGCCAAGCTTGATGGCCGTCGTCTCGGGTTGGAGCACGTCCCCTTGATTCGTAGATTGATCTAGTCTGAACGGCTCTATTGTCCAGGTCCTGACGTAAGTCGTAGGTGTAGCCCGGAGCTGCTACCTCTTTGCCTCGATGGCGAGGTGGTGCGGGCTGGTGTTCGGCATAAGTAGCCGCTTTGTCTCGTCCACGTGGTGGTCGGTCTGGTTCGTCAACGTGATTATATCTTGACGGTATTGGCTCAAGGGCCTCGTCGTCAAATTCTGGTAATAGCCTAAGTTTTGGATAACTCTTTGTTGGGTGCTCGAGGCTGTATTCTTTGGCAGCCAGGACCTTGGTCCATCTGTCATTGAGCGTATCCTGTTCGGCTTGAAGCTGTTGTTGTTTCTTTTTTAGGCTCCTCGCAGGGGCGATTAGCTGTCGCTTGAAGCGCTCTTGCTCGAGGGGTTCCTCTGGCACGATGAAATCTTTGTTGCCGAGGCTGACATCCTCCTCGGAGACCGGTATATAGTTACTATCTTCCGAATCCTCATTCTCGATAGGTTCGTCGGGGTTAACTTGTCCCTCCTCCCATTCAACCTGCTCGGACGCAGGCTCAACATGGTCTTCGGGGTCTTGGCGTCATCCGGAGTGTTGTTGTCTCCGGTGCCGGTATTTCTTTCCTTTTCGTGACGCAATCGTGAGCGGCGCCACTGATGTCGGTGTTTTGGTGGTGCCTCGACAGGCTTGTCCTCAATCGGGTTTTTAGCGCTGTCGTCGTCCTTCTTTTCGGGGGTATCCACCACGTACACGTCGTAAGTGGAAGTGGCCGTCCAACGCCCAGTGAATGGCGGGTTATGGCCTGGTTCAGCTCCGGCATTGTCGTCCATACCGTTGATGTCTTCGGAGGCATAGTCTAGCATGTCAGTCAAGTCCTCGACAGTGGCTATTAAGTGGGTGGTGGGTGGGACGCAAAATTCCCTGCTCTCACCCCTAGTTTGGGCTGGGCGTAGTTCAGAGGTGATAATTCTGTAAGGGCGAGAGATCGCATTAAGTCCAGAGCCTTGTTTAGGAGCGAAGGCTGGACAGGTGATTGAGGACCTGCGGAGCTGGGCATGGTAAATGCCACCTGACTGTGCTCAATGGACGCAGACCCCGAGGGTTCGGAGTTAGCATCCAGAGGTGAGTCCGGCTTCCCGATGACAGGGAGAGTCCTGTTTGATTCCAGGTCTGCTGGTAATATAGTCACCTCTGGGTCTCCGGCAGGGAGCTCCGTAGTAGGAGAGGGTCCGGCGGTGTGCATACTCCCGTCTTCGGACAGGGTGGTCCACTCTGGGTCTAAGGCCGGGGCAGGCACGATAGTTGGTTCTTGAACAGAGCCTGATGGTGGATCCGATAGGTTTCCTTCTTGTAGGTGAGGAACAGCGGTCGAGGCCGAGAACCCTTCGAAGATCAAGTCTCCTCGGATATCAGTGATGTAATTCAGGCTTCCGAACCTGATCTGATGACCAGGGCGTAGCTATCGATCTGTTCAAGGTGACCAGCTGAATTGGCACATAGAGCGAAGCCGCCAAACACAAAAAGTTGACCAGGGAGGAAAGTTTCCCTGAAAGCAGCATCGTTCTCGATGATTGAACGAGCCATCAAACCTTCTGCCGATGACACGATGGACCTCTCAATGAAAGCACCAATGTCGGTGTCAAAACCGGCCGATCTCGAGTAGGGGGTCCCGAACTGTGCGTCTGAGGATCGAAGGTAACAAGGGACACATGGAAGACGATGTTTTATCCAGGTTCGGGCCCTCTTAATGGAGGTAAAACCCTACGTCCTGCTTGATTGTATTTGATGAGTATAGGGGTTACAAGAGTTGATCTACCTCGAGATCGTAATGGCTAAACCCTAGATGTCTAGCCTATGCAAATTCTGATTGCCTCTACGGACTAAACCCTCCGGCTTATATAGACACCGGAGGGGCCTAGGGTTGTACAAAGTCGGTTTACAAAGGACGGAAACTACACATTCGGACGCCAAGCTTGCTATCCACGGAAAGGAGAGTCCTGTTCGGACACAAGGGAGAGCCTTCTTTCTTGTATCTTGATGGCCCATTAGTCCGGCCCATATCACATAGCCCGATCACCTGAGGATCCCATAATCCAGGACTCCCTTAGTAGCCCCCGAACTTGCCTTCATTGATGACGTAGTATCCGGTCCATGTCTTCATCTTTGCAAGGCGGGTTCTTCATTATAATTCGGACCAACGACAGCATTGGTAGGTCGCCGCCGCCTCCATCCTCAACCTATGCCTGTGTGCCGGGGAGCTCGAGGAGCCAATGGCCAAAAAGAGGTTTATCGCAGCCTCTTCGCCCGACGCTAGCGAGGTGGCCGCCGAGGTGCCCCCGTCATCCTCCGTGGGCTCTTTATCGATCCGCCGTCGATGGTCCCCCGATCCGCCCGGCGCCGCGCCCCTACGCCGGTTCGGGGACTTCCCCGTCCTCCCTTGGACCCGGCAGTCGACGAGGTCCTACCTCAGGGTCCGGCAGCGGCGGTGGGGGACGTGGGTCACCGAGATTACAGATCAGGAGACCCACACCCACCGGTGGCTCGGTAGCTTCCACACGGCCGAGCTCGTGGCCATGGAGTACGACCGCTGGCAGGTCTGCTACCACGACGCGGTGGCTAGGCTCAATTTCCCCTTTGGCACACGTCCGGTCCACCTCGTTCCGCCGGAGCTAGGGTGGTGAGCTCAGCTATGGCGCGGGAGGACTGCAAGGCATGGGAGTGCCTCGAGGCGGAGGCCGCCGACGAGGCCTACATGCAAGAGCTCCGCCGGCAGCACCCGGAGCTCGTGGAGGCGGAGTAGGCGACCTTTGCCGGCGCGGAGGGCGGTGAGGTTATCGCGCTCTCCTTCGATGACGAGGTCGAAGGCGGCGAGGACGGCGGCGCGGAGGGCGTCGAGGTGGGCGGCGAGGATGAGGAGATCGACGTCGACGAGTGGAGGAGTGTCTTCCCCAATGACCCCGACAACGGCACTGGCCCAAACCCGACTCGTGGCACACCGTACCTGACGAGGAAGGATTGGCTCGACCTCTACTTCGACCGAAAGTAGTTTAGCTTAGTTTATATTTATGTTTTATGTTCGGTTATGCAAAACTATCTATGTTTATGTTTGAATGCATGCTACTTTCGGTTGAACCTGCTTTGAACTTGATCAAATTGAAGTTTACAACATTAAGTTTAGGGGGTCGACTAGAAACGGCCAAAAATTGCTGGAGTATATATATATATATATATATATATATATATATATATATATATATATATATATCCACTAAGGGTTTTAGTCCTTAAGTTTTAAAAGATCGGCTAGAGATGGCCTTATGCCTTGTTTATTTCAGTTCTTCACAATGCGATGCTCTATATGTGCAACTATTTGCCGTGCAGTTCAATTTCATCAATAACAGTTTCAACAATACCACTATGTATTACGATATTTTGTTGATGTTAAGGATATTGCAGTTAACATGCCTTTTCATTTTTTTCAACAATAACTAGTGTACTTTAGACCTGCATAATACCAGTTTGAATGACTATTTGCTTGTTTTTAAATGTTATGCCTGATGCAGTTAACACACCTTTCCACTTCTTGTTTTGCTTAACTAGCGTGCTTAAGCCTGCACACTGATGCTATCATTTGTTGATTATGTTGTCTACCATGGATATATTTGTTTGATGTTTAGCCTATTGTGATTAACATGCCTTTATATGTACTCATACATGACAATATTGAGAACAGTGTTGTTTTCCATCGAGGTTAGTTTCATCCAATTGCTTATATGTACTCACTGTTCAGGATCTCGGTAGCCGGTACCATATAGCCTGGGGGCTGAAAAGGGATTAATCGTCGAATCGGACATTTCACTGAATATATCTGTAACCCATTTATCATTAGGTTAACTAGGGCCATATTTAATATATTTGAGGCTACATAGCAACATGCATTGTACTGAATGACTAAATATGCAATCCCAGGCTACATAGCAACAAGGAAGAGCGTTACCTTAATGTTCGTGTTACCTTAATGTTCTGATGATGTCTATATATACATGTAATAAAATCTTATATAATGGGACGGAGGGAGTGTTGTACTACATCGTTTTGCAATTGTTTTTAGCTTCTAATATTAACTTGGTGCTATTAGGTACACATCTCATTGCCAAAGTATGCATATGGGGCAATGAGCTATTCATGAACCAGCATCAAGTGAGGAAACTGATAAAGATTGTTATTAAAATGGGTCAAAAGATGTCAATTGAACTATTTGCTTACACTTTATGCAAGACAACAATGAACTGCAGGATGGTAAGTAAGAACCCTGTAGCCTTCTTTTTACTGCCCGTAATGAGTTGTGTTAGATGACAATGTCTGAGTCTTTTTTCCTTTGTAGTGAATCCTAAAGCAGTTACTCAAGATTACCTCTCAAACTACATGATTGGCTGCCGGCCATCACAAGGGGTTGAACTAGAGTCGTGCATGCCTTCTGCATCAAGGAGAGCACAAGGGGGCCATTCCCCTTCACCTTGTTCAACAACCAGAATGTCTGTCGCCTCTTTCTTTACCATCTGTAATAGTACAAGTATAAAACCCTGGTTCATCATTCTTTATTTGGTGCTTATGTAATTCTTAAACATATGTACCTGTGAATTGAATAATGCATTGGTTGTTTGAACCTGATGGATATGAATAAAGCTATAGCCTACTTTCAAGTTTAAATTAGGTACAATTTTAAATAGCAATAATTAAATTATGGAGAAATTACGGTGTGCACGTCATTACGGCGCACACGGTTAATAAAGCACAGCGTGTGCGATATGCATTCTAATCCGACACGGTTTATGGAGAGGAAACGTGTGTAATAATGCACACAGTTGCCGTTTGCAAAGCACGTGTGATGTCAGACACTATCACATACGGTGCGGGAAAACTAAATGTGTGTGATTGTCTACCTATCGTACACGGTTTATAATCATGAACTGTTTGTGATGTGCCAGGGATCGTAAACGTAGAGCCAGTTTGGTACATGCCTGGAAAACTTCCGTGCCTGGACTCTGCCTGGTTTTAGGTAAAACCACAAAACTCCGACTACGATGGCAATGCGAGCACAAACGAGTAGCAAGGATGAAGCGTTTGGGATATTTGAGATATCGAAAACGGTTATATAGGGATAACTGTATGCACCAAGGCCCCCTATCCCCGACGGTTTCTGGGTCGTGTGGGAAGGACCCCCCTATCGCCCACACTCACTTGGCGACGGTTCCAAATGCCATCGCGGAAAGGGGTTAAAAACCGTTTGTATAGCACCGATGTGCACCAGTGACACCACCAACCCAGAACACGTTCATCGCTGTGAGCCACAAGCTAGTCCTTGTCTGCCAACCCTTAAAATGCGTCCCCGTAAACTTCTCCGGTTTTAGAGTAGCAGCAAAGCGTTGAATCAAAAAGTGCCTAAAATAAGGTTTTTGGATTATTGGAAATATTAGCACTTTTTCGATTAGACTAATCCACGAGTAAATAGTAAACATGGAAAATACGGTATGCATCTCATACTGATACCTAAGCATACTAGCATGTACAGTACATAGAAACGAACCATCTATGACCAGAACATATACGAATGGTGTCGATTCAGGGGCAGTAGTGGAGGGAGAGGAGGACGAAGACGGGGACGGATCAGGAGCAGTCACGTCGAGACACTCCCCAAAAACCTTATTGCCGTTCTCCTGGGCAGCTCAGAGTGAGGAACAATATATAACGGCTAGGTTACGCGAGAGGGAGTGGGTGAACTCAACTAGGTCATTCCCGCAACCCGCGGCGCGCACGCATCATGACGAGGCAAGGCGTGGTGAGGCGGGCGGCGGAGGAGCGCGCATGTACCACTTCTCTTCCCAAACTCCCAATGGCAAGTAGTAGAGCAGCCCTTATAAAGGGGTCTCAACTCTCCTCAACTAGCAAGGTTGTACTAAACTTCCTACCACCTGCCATATCCTATATGAGCCTCAAGATTAACCAGAAATCATTGTTTATATGGGCCTAAAGCCCATCTATGATTCAACAAGTAGTTCAACACATATTAAGTTGAAATGATGCTGCCAAAAGAATTCTCCAGGGCAGTTTATTGTAAGTGATAATAGCTCTTCGCTCCACATGCGGAAGTAGTACTAACAACTTATCCTTTAATACAAAGTTGTCTATAATGTAAATTCTGATCCTGCCACATAATTAGGAACTGTAAACAAAACTCAAATCAACCCATCTCTCACATGACAATATGTTAGACACGTCCAATAAATAAATAAATAAATAAATATGTTAGACACCAACCTGTAGGGGTACATAGCCTCATGAAGTCGTTCATCCTCGCTAGGCACCGATTCATATGTAGGTGTCTTGTATATATTTTATTAACAATGGCTTAATTCCAAATGCTACGAGGACATGAGTATGCCTGCATTCTTTAATAGAACGAAAAAGTGATGTTTCTAGGCAATATGTCGTAGTAGATTATGAAATATTCAAACACCATACATAGGAATTTATTCAAGTTAGAAACAATTGAACAACATATGTAACAACATAGCTGGTTGTAGTTGTCAAACATATTTGGATTAATTCATAGAATTTGACTCAATTTGCTGAAATTTTACATGATTTCATACTTCCATAAAGAATACATGTCGGAGTTATCTATCAAGTGAACTTATGTGTCGCCCTAACAAGTTGATTTAGCTTTTCACTCTATTGCGAAATGAAAAATGAGGTAAAGAAACTATCACAATGTTAGAACTAATTAAGGATAACACGTGATACTGATTTTATAGCAGAATATAACTTATCACAAGGTCACAATTAGGAAGTAAACTGGAAGTTACTCTAGAATTTTCAACATTTTGTGACTTCATAATTTAAACAATATTGCAGAACATATACATACACGTACCTTTTGTTTTAAAGCTTTCCCTTGAGTTTGCTGACCAGTTGCCTTGCTGTCAATCTAACTCTCACAAAAATCATAGACCTGTACAAATAGACTGCACCAATTTTTTTTTGAAACAGAGGCAAAAGATTTGCCTCATCCATTAATTAAGCAGAAGAGAATTGCCCGGTTAATTAATGAAGAACCGGGCAAAAACCTTCACAAACCGCTGAGCGGCACATACAGACCGTGGCAAAATTCAGCCACCCGCGTCGAGGGCAACGCAGCTCCGACTCTGAAGGAGAGATCCAAAGAAGAACTATGCCAGGCTGGCGCCATGAAAGACCACCGAACGGGCCACCTGCTGCCTGTCATCGTTGCCACAGGGCCCCGCCGCCGCAGCTCCGACTTCACCGCAACAAACAAACCGAGATAATCTCATTGACACGTCGGAGAATAGCCGACTACCGCAACCACCGCAACGCCTCCGACTTCACTCGCCCCATTATCGTTGCCACAGAAGCCTCGACGCCACATCAACGCCTTCCACCACCCAACCACCCAACACACCCAATGGTCCCTCCGACCGGATTAACCTCCAAAATCTATGCCCTCAAGAGGGGAACGACGTCAACACGTCACCAACAACCGACCCTCGGGTTTGGAGTTTTCCCTCGCAGAGGAAGAGAGAGCATCCCGTCGACGCCTTCAGGAAGGTCAAGGCGTCCACGGACGCCGCCGTCACAGGCTCCAGCCATGGCCAAAAATGGGTTTTCACCCAGCCCTCGAAACCCTCTGGTTGACAGCCAATCCTTCAAACCACCTTCAGACCTTCCCTCGCTACACCTCCACCCATCAGCCATCCCGGCAGCCAAATCTTGCATCCCCATCACCGCAGCAGGATGGGATGCCTCGTCGGTCGCCTCTCCTTCACCCAGGCCAGAGCCTGAGCACCCATGCTGACTCCAGATCTGAGCGCCAAGCCCCACGACCCGCCGTGCTCCGATCCACAGCCAACACCACCGCGTCGCCCAGCAGGAACGACGCCCAAGCTCTGGGGCCGCCTCCCCGGCGTCCAGCCTCAGCCCCCTGCAGCACCACATCCTCACCGCGTGCAGCCACCGACAGTCGCACACGATGCGCCCCTGCCATGCCTGCGCGTCAGCGCTGATCGCGGTCGCCGCGAGCCCGTCCCCGTGTTGCCATGCCCCTTGATGCGCCAGATCCGCACCCGCTCGTGCCAGCCTGCGCCGACGTCGCGCACGTGCGCCCTGGCCGCCCCATCCGTTGGACCCCGACGAAGCCCCAGTCGCGCCCTCCGCATCCCGCAGCCGCCGGAACCCGACGACGCCCGAGATGCACTCCTCTGCTTGGCAGGGTCGGCCCGCGCCGCCCACGTGCCTTGCGGGAGGGAAGAAGGTCCCCGCCGTAGCCCACGCCACACGGGCTTTGCCCGATGGCGCCCTCCGGCGGCGGCAAGGGAGCGGAGGGATGGGGTGAGAGCTGGTGGTGGCGCCGCTAGGTTTTGCACCTGGGCCGCTCGCGGGAGCAACACGGGAGAGGAGCTCAAAACACAAAGCAGAGGAAGTGGTTGCTGCAATTCGGGCCAAACTAGAGCTACTGCACCAAATTGACTCAAGCTGAACCATTCCGACACAAAATATGCATGGCCATGGATCAGTTATACATGTCTAATGTGGACGGGTGGCTTCATCTTCCATCTTCTCATCCGCTTGACCATCACCTCATAAAGACGATGCCAAAGAGAAGAAATAAAAAGGGTTTGCTCGGTTTATCAAGGAAAACCGGGTAAAAACCTAAACAACACGTAGCAAGACTAGGCCTAAAGTACCACAAGACATACAACGCATCAGAAAGCCAACACCCCACAACACACACGGCCGGGTACTCGAGCGCTTTCGCCACTACCAGAGTGCGCACCGAAAACCGTCGTGTCAATCCGGGCTGCCACTAGCATATCTACAAATCCCAACGACATCGAAGAGGAACACTATGTCCGATAGAGCAAACATATGTCGCTTCAATCTTGTGGAGTTGGCTGACATAACTCGTCAGACGCACTTTGCATGTTGAGGGTGCTTCTGCTGCTCTCGCGGAGATGCTACACAAGCCGCCGCCAACCACCTACACAAGCATTGAGTCCCTCTGACTGAGTCCAACTCCAAGACGATGTCCTCATGAGGAAACACGGCGCCAGGCAAGGACGATAGCGTCGTCATCATCCGATCCAATAGTTCGGATCTAGGGTTTCCCCCAGAGAGTGACGGCCAAGGGAAATAGAAGGACTACAACATCAATGCCTCCAAAAGGGGGACGGTACATGTAGGCGCCGCCATCGACTGCTCCGATCACAGTCGAAGCGCGGCTATCACGGCAGCCTCCCTGACCCAAACCCATGACCCATCCAACCCTTCCGGCCTATCACCTCCTTGACGCACGAGCACTGCTTCAAATCTCGCCCTCAGGCCGCGCCCAGGAGGTCGCCGACCAGCTACCCCGACAGATCTGCACCGGGGAAGCCAAAACATGCACCGTGCAAGCAGGTCCGCCCAGATCGTGCTCGACCCCTGCTTCCATGCCCGGAAGCTTGACGCTCGCGTGCGCCACCGCCATGTCCCGCGCCTAGCCGACGGCCCAACCTGTCGCCGAGACTGTGGCTCTCCAAATCCGCACGCGCCCACATGGTGGCACCCTCAGTTTGCATGCACCACCCAATCTCCAGCGTGCAACGCCATGTTGCCCAACCTCCAGTGCTCAGGCCACGCCCGGTAGCGCCTCCTCAGCCCACAGGAGCAACCCCCGCATAGCTCCTGCAGCAGGCGAGAGGAAGAGAAGGCCCGCGGTGTCGCCGCCGCCGTGCAGGCTTTGTCGCGCTCGCCGGCAGCGGCGGAGGGAGGGGTGGGGGTGCAGCCACCAACAACTAGGGTTTCCCGCCAGGGTCGCCCCGCGGGGGAGCGACACAAGGCTGGAGGAATGGCCGGTTTCTTTCAAGCCATGATGTTTCACTCCTTTCTTGTTTATTACATACATTGTGATGGATTATGGATGGGCTTAGGCCCATATAAGACAATAATCCCTGGTTAATCTCTAAGGCTCATTCATGTGTACGGCAAGTGATGGGTGACGGTGTCCTGGACTAGGGGGTACTCACCACGTCGTCTCCCGACTAGTGGGTCGGGCCGAGGACCCCCATGATGATTCACTAATGGGCCACTTCGGGCAACCCATGCCGAATACAAGGAGGATTCCACAAGACTTGGCGCACAAGACAAGGACTCCTCTAAACCCTAGGCCTATAATGCATATATAAACCGAGGCCAGGCTATTCAATAGACAATCATATATTCATTAGATCAATCTCGTGGTAGATACATGTACTCTGTACTACCCCATATGAATATAATCAAAAGTAGGACGTAGGGTTTTACCTCCATCAAGAGGGCCTGAACCTGAGTAAAATCCCGTGTCCATGTTACCATCGCTCCAAGACGCCTAGCTTAGGACCCCTACTACGAGATATGTCGGATATAGAACCGGCATTGGCGCTTTCATTGAGAGCCTGCTGGCAGTCGCCACGGTGCGATGGGATTTCGAATCGTCTCTGGCGCGATCTACGCATCGGAGTCGAGCTTTATGGTCGATGTCGGCATCTTTGTCGCCAGCTCAACTGGTCACCTCGGCTGGATCGAGGACCGCGCTCCACGTCAGATCATCAAGATCAGACGGATACTTTCATCATCATCAGCTCAAATCTCAACCGAGATCATGGAAAAGTCGTCCATGGAGCCTGGGGGCTCATCGTCAACATTGCCCTCGTGCGATCGCACAGTTTTTTCTGTATAGCAGACTTGTTTTTGCTGTCACCATCTCCTCGGAAGTCAATTTGATGAACCCTTTGGTGGAATTGTGCGGAATTGAGTATACAAAAACCCTGTAGAATTTCGTCGCTTTCCAATAGAGGAATCTCCGGCAATTTATGATATACCAGAGGCCTGTCAAGTCTGGACGGGAATCAGGACGAGTTTAGGGCATGGTCTCCATAGCCCAGCTCGGAGGTTATTTGGAAGATCCAACCATTCATCTTCTGCGGAATGTCCAGATCTACCACCTCTCAAAATTTCAGCTCGATCCGACCGTTTAAACTCCGGGAACCTTCCGATTAGTGCACCACTTTTCGGATATGTTTTCTGCACGAATACGAATCCGACCTGAGTTCATCTTTCTTCATGAACGGGATATTGGACAACCTTTTTGGAAGAAACTCTTTCAAGCGCATTGTGTTTTGTTTCCGAACACATGCTCACAAATTTTGCTCCTTTTCGGAGATAATCTCCACCGTCGCGTCGGTGTCAAACCAGCCCTTACTCCATGTCCGCTGACCTGCGCTTCATCGAGCCGAGCCTAAACTTATCGGATCATCAGCTCGGTAAGCCGAACAAAAGTTCGGCATCGCGAAGGCTATATCATCACCAACTACATCGCTCCATGGATTGCACGGGTCAGGCATGCCGACATCGCCGCTCGGTCACTTCATCAATCCGGCGTTGACCGCGTCACAAGTTATGACCAGCATCGGCATGGCCAAGCCGTAGCTTCTTCAAACCGGTGTCTGCCATGCCGAACCGCTTCAACACCTTGGCTGGCACGGCAGCTGCAATGTCACCTTACCAACCTGCTCCGTCACCTCGGCTGGACCGGGAGCTTCGCCATCTCTTCATCAACCTACGTCGGAGACTTCGACGTCACCAGCCGACCAACTTCGTCACGTTAGTTGTACCGGGGGCTTCGCCTCGTCGCGTCCCAGCCGAGCACGCCCACGTAACATCAAGCTAGCGCTGGAACTAGTACCATTACTAGATGCAAATTCATGAACGCCCGCGTGTGTCTCTTTGGATTGCTACAACAAATAAACTAGGTGCTATTATTCCTACTATTTTTTTTTTGCTTGCATGGGTTTATTTTTCCCGAGGAATATTACTCTGGTTTTTTCCATCCTCTGTACACAGAACTGTCAAATGCTGGCCGCATTAACAATGGTTGCATGATGGTTCGGTCAGTTTCCCGTTCGCAACTCGGCGAACGCCGCATCGAGAACTAGGACCGCCCTGCGAATTCAGGCTTTGTCACGCCGACGGCCCGCATCGACATTGGCTTCGACGCCAGGCCACATCTCTTTAAAAAATTGTTTTGCGTAAATTAATTATGCCAGGATTTTTTATATATTTATATTATTATTTTTTGGACTGCACTATTTTACATGTGTACGTAATCGACTTCGACTGCTTCACGCGGTCACTTCGGCAAGCCGATGACATCGCCCCAATCGGCATAAATCGGCTCGCGTGATCACCTTGTTGGTCAAATTGCCATACCAACATGTTCGGTTGCCTCGGAGATTTCGGCATCACTGAGAGAGTTCTACCTCATTGAGTGTTTGGCACATGGGCCATATTTCTTTTATTACTCGCTTTGCATAAATTATTAATTATGCTATGATTTCTATTTATTTATTATTATTACTATTATCTCTGGCTTGCACTATTTTCTATGCACAGGTAAATGATTCGGGTTGGGCAGCGCTGTCACCTCGGCGTACCGACGTACCACGTCACCTCGGCTGGACCGGGGGCTTCGTCATCACTTCATTAACCCATGCCGGGGACTTCGGCATCATACTGCCGACCTGCTCCGTCTCCTCGGTTGGACTGGGGGTTCCACCTCGCCACGTTGGTCCTGCTATGTTGCCACTTCGGAGTGCCGAGCTCTTCGCTCCGCCACCTTAGGACCGGCTTGGGGCTGGGACCTCGTCCCGCCGTAAAGCTCGGGCCGCGCATCGACACCGAGCACATTAACCAGCTAAGCCGCTTCCATGCTCAGTTTTTTTAATGCTTGTTCGGTTCGACCAAACACTATATTTGTGTTAAAAACTTTAGTTTGTCAACACACGTTGTTTATTAAAAACACTTCCTTTCCCATGTTAACTGGGGGCTCTTAAATTTGTACGAGTCGTTCTATAATAATTGTTTTCTTCCTGGTTGTTGCGAAGTCTATTTCTACCACTCATTTCTCGACTTGAGTGTGTGGTCAACAGCCGGATAGCCTGTTTTCTCTCGAATGCCGCTCGAGTTTAGTTCACTAAACTGGCCTAACAAGCAGTTCTCTGCCTTCGAGATAGGAGGTTGCAGCCGTAGGCTAACCCGCTTGAAGTCTTGAGATCGGATGTGTCATATTAATGCACGACAAAAGCACAAAAGTAAGACCAATTTTCGGATATGCACCAAATGACTCGATTTAGTTCGGGCGTAAAGTTTTTACTAAAGTTTTTTGGTTTTCCAAGCCTATGGCACTTTTAAACTATTTGTGTGTTTCCAGCATAAGTCTCGTAGTGCAACGCCAGACACCTTTAGAGATTCGGCAAAAACATTCTCGGATATTGCTATATATGCATCGGTTTCGAATTGTGTCTTCGGTCAATAGTCTTGGTTGTTGCAAAGTATTTTTCTACCACTCATTTCTCGACTCGAGTGTGTGGTCAACAGCTAGATAGCCTGTTTTCTCTCGAATGCCGCTCGAGTTTAGTTCACTAAACCGGCCTAACAAGCAGTTCTCTGCCTTCGGGATAGGAGGTTGCATCCGTAGGCTAACCCGCTTGAAGTCTTGAGATCGGATGTGTCATATTAATGCACGACAGAAGCACAAAAGTAAGACCAATTTTCGGATATGCACCAAATGACTCGATTTAGTTCGGGCGTAAAGTTTTTACTGAAGTTTTTTGGTTTTCCAAGCCTATGGCACTTTTAAACTATTTGTGTGTTTCCAGCATAAGTCTCGTACTGCAACGCCGGACACCTTTAGAGATTCGGCAAAAACATTCTCGGATATTGCTATATATGCATCGGTTTCGAATTGTGTCTTCGGTCAATAGTTGGGTTGCCCGGCTCCTGTGCTTGCCTCCTACGTTCCGCTTTGTTCGGCTAGGTGTGCAAAGGGAGAACCAATGCGATTGTGCTTCCAGCTCGAATGGTTAAGCACCTCAGTGGAGAAAGCCGAAAACTGACTGTCACATTGGGCGTAAACTAGTCAGCGATCTGATGACGGTATCAAACTATAGATTGATACCGATTAGCCCATGTTAAACGATGGGCCTTTCATAACATTGGCCGAAGTGTTAATGGCTAGAATTCGGTCGGTGTCGAACACTAACCGGGGGCTCATAGCTAGCTTCCCCAGTTTAAAGCTCCTATGACTAAGTGAAAGTTATAAAGCCCGCATATCTGATTGCCTCGTTTCTGCTAACACAACCGCCTTCGGGCACCAAGACGTCGGCTAAGGGTTGTTTTGTTATTGCGGAAACACCCTGCGTAGCATCTACAAGAGGGTGGAAGCCCATGACGGGCCACTTTCAACTGATAAACGGTCGCAACGGAGTCAAAATAAACATATCATCGACGTTCGTATTTAATATATGAGGGCTGCCTTCTGTAATCATCGTTATAAAGACATAAATATGCATCAATTTGACTTAAGATTTTGGCCAAGCTGGGTTGCCTGGCTCATGTGCTTACCCCTACATTCCTGATTGTTCGGCTAAGCGGTAAAGGGAGCACCTCTGTGATTGTTACTACCGAGTCATCCGAGTTAGTACCTCAGACTGGGTGAAGCCGAAAGCTAGCGATCTTAAAGGATATAATTGGTCGGCAACGACGGAAGTGAAAATTTAGGTTCGCTAAAGACCACATAGTTCGGGAACTTTCCCCAAACTAAATCCTCAATATTTTTCTCCCGCATTGATCGGAGGTGAGGTTTCATGATCATGGTCGGCATGACAACCCAAAGAAAGGAACCGATAGCGGGACTATTTTCTTTGAAAGATGTTTCTTACATTAAATAGTAATATAACATTATCTCCGCATACCTTTGTTTATAAAACCATATGGCCGGATTGCTTGTTTTTCATAAATATTTGCCCTCATAAAGGCTTTATAAAATGGGACAAACACTCCCCGGCTACTGGCTGAGGAGGTTGAAGCCGATGGTCGGTCAACAAGGTTTTGTACAGTGCGGATCCGAGCATTAATGATGTAGAGTACTTGGATACATAGAATCATTACACATAATTTGTGATTTTACTCCGGATATCGATCCTTAATTCGGCCACTCGTGCCCACATCAAGGCTCGGGGGCTACTGGGCTTCAGGCTTATCATTTACTAATATTAAAAGAGCACATCGATTGCCTGATCTGGTGCTGCCACCCGACCAGTGTCTCGGGGGCTACTGCATTGCCTATTCAATACAAAAAATTCAAAGTGCTCAGTGTTCGGCTTGACCGAACTATGGGCAAACGCATCTTCGGATAACAATAGGAACTATCTAGGACCTATCCGGTGTCAAGCTAATATATTACGGCGACTTCTCGAGGCCCTCTCTCAAGGGCCCGTCCGCCAATCACTATCTCCTCTAATGTGCATCTCGGATTTTAGGCCGACACACACACACCTTGAGGGCTACTAGCTATATATCTCGTCAGTAAATAAATTGCATCAATCGGATATAAAATCCGCAAACAATCAACCCAAGCCCGAGGTGGTTCATCACATCGGATGCTGTCCGGCATAAAGCCCGAATACAAATGGTTGGCTCCAAAGATGGCATTTCCGGTATTAAGCTCGGCTAAACTCCTTTGACTTTTTCAAGACCAAGGTAGTCTATGACACCTCGGATAAAGTCCGACGTTGGAGCTCGAATACAGTCCGGCGTTGGAGCTTGGATGCAGTCGGTATTGGAGCTCGCCTGCAAAAAGACACCTCAAATGCAGTTTGTTGTTGGAACTTGGATAGAGTCCGGCGTTGGAGCTCGGACGTGAGAGGGCATCGCCACATGGGAAACACTTCAAACCCGAGGTGTGGCGTAAAAATAACAAGGCATTGATAAAGGCCGAAAACTTAAAGGGGCTCCTGGATACCCGACATGTAAACTCTTCGGATTCACTTCGGCGATCCTCAAGATCGAAGATGAGAAGATTTGTTGAACCAGTTTTCAAGATGACGACCGAAGATGAAGAACAGTTCGGAAGAATCGAGGAGCGTCCTCAACTTGAAGACCGGTCCAGGGGGCTACTGACGGTGTCCTGGACTAGGGGGTACTCACCACGTCATCTCCCGACCAGTGGGTCGGGCGGAGGACCCCCATGATGATTCACTAATGGGCCACTTCGGGCAACCCATGCCGAATACAAGGAGGATTCCACAAGACTTGGCGCACAAGACAAGGACTCCTCTAAACCCTAGGCCTACGGTGCGTATATAAACCGAGGCCAAGCTAGTCAATAGACAACCATATATTCATTAGATCAATCTCGTGGTAGATACACGTACTCTGTACTACACCCCATATGAATACAATCAAAAGCAGGACGTAGGGTTTTACCTCCATCACGAGGGCCCGAACCTGGGTAAAATCCCGTGTCCATGTTACCATCGCTCCAAGACGCCTAGCTTAGGACCCCTACTACAAGATATGCCGGATATAGAACCGACCGCGGGAAGTGTGGGAAGTTTATTACCATACTGCTACAGTAAGAAGAGTGAGACCTCTTTATAAGTGGTGCTCCATCACTTGCTATAGGGAGCTTGGGAATAGAAGTTGTACACGCGCGCTCCTCCTCCTCCGCCGCCCGCCTCACCTCGTCACGACGCGCGCGCCGCGGGTTGCGGGAATGAGCCGAGCCGAAGCTTATTTTTTCCGGTCAGGAATGGTTAATTAATCTCAGATTAATTAACGAGTCGCTTATGGAAGTGCCACTGTCTGAGACATTGGACCGTGGGCTATTTGTGGACTCGGTCATGGGCCTCGGCCCCGAAGGCCAATATAAGAAGGCGTTGGCCAGTGGAGTGAACCCTAACTCAGTTCACTCACTCCCTCTCGTACAACCCTAGCCGTCATCTATTGTTCCTCTCTCTGTGCTGCCGGCGATCCCATCCCGACGACCGCGTGCATGGTTGGTCGGGAGAGCAGGTGCCTCCGGAACCCTGTCATTTGAGATCCTGCCCGGGAGAACGGCAAAAAGGTTTTTGGGGAGCGTCTTGACGCGACTGCTCCCGATCCGTCCCCGTCTCCGTCCGCCTCTGCTTCCACTACTTCCCCTGCATCGACACCATGGCTGACGACGAAGCCGCCAAGAAGAAGGCCTCGGCCGATGCCGAGGCTGCCACTGTCGCCGTCGCGTTAGCCTGGCCAACCGAAGGGTATGACTCGTTCATCCCCTATCTACTCGTTCATGTGCTGGCCGTATATATGTTGTTCATAGATGTTTCGTCTCTATGTACTGTGCATGCTAGCATGCTTAGGTATCGGTATGAGTTGCATACCGTTATTGCCATGTTTACTGCTTACTCGTGGATTAGATTAGTCAAAAAGTGCTAATATTTCCAACACTCCAAAAACCTTATTTTATACACTTTTCGACTCATGGCGTCGCCGCTACTCTGAAACCGGAAAAGTTTACTGGAACGCATTTTAAGTGTTGGCAGATGAGGACCACCTTGTGGCTCACAACAATGAACGTGTTCTGGGTTGGTGGTGTGCCTCCCACGGTAACGATTGCTCCTGAACAGGAGAATGCGTTTAGGGAGGCAACCACCATCTTTGTGCGAGCCGTTCTTACTGTGATCGGAGACAAGCTTGTGGACGCATATCTCCATATGCGCGTTGCCAAGAATTTGTGGGATGCACTCGAAGCTAAGTTCGGCACAACCGATGCTGGAAGCGAGTTGTATGCTATGGAGCAGTTCCATGATTACAAAATGGTTGATAATCGTTCTGTATTGGACTAGGCCCATGAGATATAATGCATTGCTAAGGAGCTGGAGCTCCTGAAGTGTGAGTTACCAGACAAGTATGTCACGAGTTGCATTATTGCAAAACTCCCTCCTGGATGGAGGAACTTTGCTACTTCTCTCAAGCACTTGAAACGTGAATTCTCTGTTGAGGATGTCATCGGTCATCTAAGTGTTGAGAAGAACTCGAGAGAAAAGGAATCACACTTGAAAGGGGCAGAGGGTTCTTCTAGCACCAATGTGGTGCAGAAGAATTCCCACAAGTTCAAGGGAAAGAACTCTATCCAGTGATGTCTACTACGCAACCTTCTTCTTGTAGACATTGTTGGGCCTCCAAGTGCAGAGGTTTGTAGGACAGTAACAAATTTCCCTCAAGTGGATGACCTAAGGTTTATCAATCTGTGGGAAGCGTAGGATGAAGATGGTCTCTCTCAAACAACCCTGCAACCAAATAACAAAGAGTCTCTTGTGTCCCCAACACACCAAATACAATGGTAAATTGTATAGGTGCACTAGTTCGGCGAAGAGATGGTGATACAAGTGCAATATGGATGATAGATATGAGTATTTGTAATCTGAAAATATAAAAACAGCAAGGTAACTAATGGTAAAAGAGAGTGTAAATGGTATTGCAATGCTAGGAAACAAGTCCTAGGGTTCATACTTTCACTAGTGCAAGTTCTCTCAACAATAATAACATAATTGGATCATATAACTATCCCTCAACATGCAACAAAGAGTCACTCCAAAGTCACTAATAGCGGAGAACAAACGAAGAGATTATGGTAGGGTACGAAACCACCTCAAAGTTATTCTTTCGGATCGATCTATTCAAGAGTCCGTAGTAAAATAACACGAATCTATTCTTTCCATTCGATCTATCATAGAGTCCGTACTAGAATAACACCTTAAGACACAAATCAACCAAAACCCTAATGTCACCTAGATACTCCAATGTCACCTCAAGTATCCGTGGGTATGATTATACGATATGCATCACACAATCTCAGATTCATCTATTCAACCAACACAAAGAACTTCAAAGAGTGCCCCAAAGTTTCTACCGGAGAGTCAAGACGAAAACGTGTGCCAACCCCTATGCATAAGCTCACGAGGTGACGGAACCCACAAGTTGATCACCAAAACATACATCAAGTGAATTACGTGATATCCCATTGTCACCACAGATACGCACATGCAAGACATACATCAAGTGTTCTCAAATCCTTAAAGACTCAATCCAATAAGATAACTTCAAAGGGAAAACTCAATCCATTACAAGAGAGTAGAGGAGGAGAAACATCATAAGATCCAACTATAATAGCAAAGCTCGCGATACATCAAGATCGTATCACCTCAAGAACACGAGAGAGAAAGATCAAACACATAGCTACTGGTACATACCCTCAGTCCCGAGGGTGAACTACTCCCTCCTCGTCATGGAGAGCGCTGGGATGATGAAGATGGCTACCGGTGAGGGATCCCCCCTCCGGTAGGGTGCCGGAACAGGGTCCCGGTTGGTTTTTGGTGGATACAGAGGCTTGCGGCGGCGGAACACCCGATCTATTGTGCTCCCCAATGTTTTTAGGGTATATGGATATATATAGGCAAAAGAAGTCGGTCAGGGGAGCCACGAGGGGCCCACGAGGGTGGGGGGCGCGCCCAGGGGGTAGGGCGCGCCTCCCTGCCTCGTGGCTTCCTCGAAGCTTCCCTGACGTCTACTCCAAGTCTCCTGGATTGCTTCCGTTCCAAAAATAACTCTCCCGAAGGTTTCATTCCGTTTGCACTTCGTTTGATATTCCTTTTCTTCTAAACACTGAAACAAGGGAAAAAACAGAAACTGGCACTGGGCTCTGGGTTAATAGGTTAGTCCCAAAAATAATATAAAAGTGTTTAATAAAGCCCATAAACATCCAAAACAGATAATATAATAGCATGAATACTTCATAAAGTATAGATACGATGGAGACGTATCATCCAGCAGAATACTACCTTTAAGGAGAAGGGTAAGAAGAAAGACAAAAAGAGAGATGGCTGCTTTATTTGTGGTTCAGAGGAACACTGGGCAAACAAGTGCCCAAACAAGTACAAGAAGCCAGGACAGGACTCTAAGTCTATCAATGTCACTCTGAGCAACAATGATGCGACATCTGGGTGTGGTAATCCATTTACCGTACTTTCAGTTTATCGGTCCACCAATTGGTGGGTTGACACTGGGGCCAATATTCATGTGTGTGGTGATGTGTCTTTGTTTTCTTATTACCAGGTCGCACGAGATTGTTCCGTCCTGATGGGGAACGGCTTGCATGCTTCTGTTCATGGTGTTGGCACGGTAGATCTGAAGTTTACTTCGGGAAAGATTGTGCAACTGAAGAACGTGCAGCATGTCCCTACCATCAAGAAGAATCTCGTTAGTGGCTCCCTTCTATGTAAAGAAGGGTTTAAGTTAGTATTTGAGTCTAACAAAGTAGTCGTATCTCGGTATGGGCTATTTGTTGGAAAAGGATATGATTGTGATGGTTTGTTCCGCCTTTCCCTGGAGGATTTCTGTAATAAAGTCGTGAACCAAATTCATTCTAATGTGAACGAATGTGAGGTTTGGCATTCACATCTTTGTCACATAAATTTCGTTTGTATGGCGCGGTTAGCTAAGATGAATATAATCCCGAGTTTCACTTTAGCCAAAGGCTCTAAGTGCCATGCGTGTGTGCAAGCAAAGCAACCTCGTAAGCCTCACAAGCCTGTGAGGGAGAGACACCTGGCACCACTAGAGCTCATACATTCAAATCTCTATGAGATGAATGGTGTGTTGACTAAAGATGGAAAGAAATAATTCATGACTTTAATTGATGATTCCACCAAATTTTTCTATGTGTATCTGTTAAATACAAAGGATGAGGCTCTACACTACTTTGAAATCTATAAGGCTGAAGTTGAGAACCAACTTGAAAAGAAAATAAAACGAATACGGTCTGATTGTCATGGAGAGTACTTTTCTAGTGAGTTCGATTTATTCTGTGCGGAACATGGTATTATTCATGAGAGAACTCCTCCATACTCACCCCAGTCAAACGGGGTTACCAAATGGAAAACCACACTCTAACAGATTTTGCTAACGCCATGTTAGATACATCAGGTTTATCCAAGGCATGGGGGGAGGCTGTATTGACATCATGTCATGACCTGAATAAAGTTCATGCAGAGGATAATGAGACTACTCCCTATGAGCAATGGGAAAAGAAAAGAACTACACTCTCTTACTTGCGCACTTGGGGTTGTTTGGTGAAAGTCAATGTGCCGATCCCTAAAAAGCGTAAGCTTGGACCAAAGACCGTGGACTGCGTCAATTTGGGCTACGCTAAAAATAGCGTTGGCTATAGATTTCTAGTAGTGAAATCTGAGGTACCTAACCAGAAGGTCGGTACAATTATAGAGTCTAAGGATGCTACATTCTTTGAGGATATTTTCCCCATGAGATATATGCAAAGCACTTCTAGACTGGAATCTGATGAGACTCCTGAACCTGCCATTCTGGTGGAATACTATGAACACAAAAGTGATGAAAGTTCCACGGAGGATGACGAGGAAGCTCCTATTAGGAGTAAGAGACAAAGGACTGAAAAGTCTTTTGGTGATGATTTCCTCATGTACCTAGTGGATGATGACACTCCCAGTTCCATTTCAGAAGCCTATGCATCTCCGGATGCTGACTACTGGAAGGATGTGGTCCGTAGCGAGATGGATTCCATCATGGCTAACGGAACATGGGAGATAACTGATCTTCCTTATGGTTGCCAACCATTGGGATGCAAGTGGGTGTTCAAGAGGAAGCTTAGGCCCGATGGTACTGTTGAGAAGTACAAGGGTAGGCTTGTGCCAAGGGTTATACCCAAAAAGAAGAAGAGGATTTCTTCGATACTTACTTACCTGTGGCTAGACTGACAACCATTCGAGTGTTACTCGCATTGGCTACCTCGCATGGTCTTCTCGTTCATCAGATGGACGTTAAGACGACTTTCCTTAAATGGGAGCTAGACAAGGAAATTTACATGCAACAGCCAGATGGCTTTGGAGTAAATGGTCAGGAAAGGAAGGTGTGCAAGCTAATGAAATCTTTGTATGGCCTGAAACAAGCACCTAAGCAATGGCATGAGAAGTTTAATACAACTTTGACATCTGCTGGCTTTGTTGTCAATGAAGCCGACAAATGTGCATACTATCGCTATGGTGGGGGCAAAGGAGTAATACTATGTTTGTATGTCGATGACATACTGATATTTGGGACCCACCTCAAAGTCATTGAGGAGGTCAAGGCTTTTCTATCTCATAATTTTGAGATGAAAGTCCTAGGTGTGGCTGATGTTATCTTGAACATCAAGCTACTGCGAGATAGTGAGGATGGAATTACACTTTTGCATTCCCACTATGTTGAGAAGATTTTGAGCCATTTTGGATATTCGGACTGCAAACCTTCTGCAACACCATATGATCCTAGCGTGCAGATTCAAAAATTCGAAGGCACGACTATGGATCAATTGTGATATTCTCAAGTGGTTGGTTCACTGATGTACCTAGCTTGTGCTACTCGTCCTGACATCTCATTTGTTGTGTGCAAACTGAGCCGGTTTGTTTCCAATCCGGGAGATGTGCATTGGCATGCTGTTGAATGAGTCATGCGCTATTTGCAAGGTACTGTGAGCTATGGAATTCACTATTCTGGGTACCCGACGGTACTTGAGGGGTATAGTGATTCGAATTGGATATCTGATGCTGATGAGATGAAAGCCACAAGTGGATATATCATCACACTTGGTGGTGGTGCTGTTTCCTGGAAGTCTTGCAAGCAGACGATCTTAACGAGATCGACTATGGAAGCAGAACTCACAGCATTAGACACATCATGCGTCGAAGCAGAATGGCTTCAAGAGCTTTTGATGGATTTGCCCGTGGTTGATAAACCAGTCCCGACTATCCTTATGAACTGTGACATCAAACTGTGATTGCCAAGGCTAAGAGTTCAAAGGACAACATGAAATCCACAAAGCACATAAGAAGAAGATTAAAATCTGTCAGAAAATCAAGAAACTCCGGAGTGATAGCATTGGATTATATCCAGGCGGCTAAGAATCTGGAAGACCCTTTTAGGAAAGGGCTGTCATGGATTGTGATAGAAAATGCATCGAGGAAGATGGGTATGAGACCCACGTAAGTTGCCATGGGGGTAACCCAACCTATGTGATCGGAGATCCTGTGAATTAGGACATGGGAAAACAATCCAGCGGTCAACTAAGGAGAGTATCCTTAATTAACCCACTCCATTAGAGATGCAATAATACTCTCAATTTTGTAAGGCAGGCTGACTTTTGTCTTAATGTGTTCCAAAGCTTATGTAAGCAAGATGCTAACCTACAGGCAATTCTTTGGAGGAACACACCTATGTGAGCCCGACTGCTGGTCACAGTCTATGAGATTGGGTGATCTCTAGGAAGCTCATGAGAAGGTATGGAGTATGACTAATAAGCTCCACCCGTGGGGTTTAGCCTTCGGCAGCCACATATCAACTGACAATGGGCGAAACTTCTACACGCCAAATTGACAATTCAAGGCATAGTCCATTATTCAGTTGTGAAGAAGTCTAATCCCATTGCTCTAGGTGGAAGTTCAACTTAACAGTCTCCACTAAATTCTGGTATATCAAACATTGTTTGGAACAGTTGACAAACCTATGTGCCTCGAGCTCTGGTGGGGGATTGATGGATTATGGATGGGCTTAGGACCATATAAGACAATAATCCCTGGTTAATCTCTAAGGCCCATGCATGTGTACGGCAAGTGGTGGGAAGTGTGGGAAGTTTATTACCATACTGCTACAGTAAGAAGAGTGAGACCTCTTTCTAAGGGATGCTCCATCACTTGCTATTGGGAGCTTGGGAATAGAAGTTGTACATGCGCGCTCCTCCTCCTCCGCCACCCGCCTCGCCACGCCTCGCCTCGTCATGATGCGCGCGCGCACCGTGGTTTGCGAGAATGAGCCGAGCCAAAGCTTATTTTTGCCGGTCAGGAATGGTTAATTAATCTCGGATTCATTAATGAGTCGCTTACGGAAGTGCCACTATACGAGACGTTGGACCGTGGACTGTTCATGGACTCGGCCGTGGGCCTCATCTACCCGATGGCCTATATAAGAAGGCATCGTCCAGTGGAGTGAACCCTAACTCAGTTCACGGTGAAATGAAGGGGCATCCCTCCCATCCCTCCCGCGTTGCCCCCGCGCGGCGACCGGGGGGAACCCTAAAAATCCAGCGCCGCTGCCCCTCCTCCTCTCTCCTCCCGCCTCCTCCGCCGCTGCCCTGGGCCTTGGCCGGGCAAAGCCCGACTAGAGCCGGCGCCGGCGGGTCCAGTTCGTTCCCTCGTCGGCTGGGGTTGGCGCGGCGCGGCTCCTCCGTCCTGGGCGCGATGCGGGCACCGGGCGTTGAGGCGCGGCGGTGTGCGGGCTCCATGGTGGTTGTCGGTGCGGCTGCTGGGCTTCGGGGGGCGTTGCAGGTGGTGGGGCATGCGGAAGCAGTGGCGGCGGTGGGGATCAAGATCTGCGCGGGCTGCTGGTTCTCGCGGCGCGGGCCGAGGGCGGCGGGGCTGGTGGTGCACGCCTGGCCACGTCGGCTCGCTTGCCGGCAGGTGGTGGCGAGGCGTGGGGCGGCGGTGGTTGGTGCGCGTCTAGGCGGGCGGGTGGCCGCGGGCTTGCTTGCCCGGCCCTGTGACGGCGCGGGCCGTGGGCGGCTTGGGCCGCGGGTGGCTGCCCTGCAGTGGTAGGTGGTGGCGGCGGCGCGGTGGTCGTGGTGGTTCGTGCTAGTGGTGGCGTTGGTGGTGGTGCGGGCTTCGGCCAACCTTGCGTGCGGCGGCCATTGGCGGCGAGGGTGGTGGCGCTGGCTTGGAACTGCCCCTCGGGGTCCCGACGTGGATGTGGGCTGCCACGGCATGGTGGTGGCCCATGGCGGTGGTCTGGATCGTTTCATGGCGGCGGCTGGACTTCTTCGATGTCTGCTGTCGGTGAGCGCCCTTGACAACCTTTGATTCCTCTCCCCGTTGTTCGGGCGCTACCATCATCGGAGGGTTGGCCCTCTCCCAGCGCCCATCGCCCGTCTCGCGCCCGGCAGCAGGACCGAGCTCGTCCCGCGCCCGGCAGCAGGACCGGACTCGTCTCGCGCCTGACAGCAAGACCGAGCTCGTCTCGTGGCCGGCAGCAGGATCTGACTCGTCTCGCGCCCGGCGGCAGGACCGAGCTTGTCTCGCGCCCGGTGGCAGGACGGGTCGATGGTGGCCAGTTTTGGCCGGCCTAGTGGTCTCGACGCTGGGGACTACTCAGGAGTGCGAAAGGCGGTTCCTTTCCATTCGTCTCTTGGGTTGGGGTAGCGGTTGGTGGCGGGTGAGGTGGCGTCAAGGTCCTGGATGCTGGGGCGGCGGCCCTGGTGGTGGTGTCGCGGTGCTCCTGGGCAAAGCCCACGACTTGGTGTTGCCTGGTGGCCATGGCCGTGTGGGCAGCGTGGTAGCCAGGGTGTGGCATTCGGTGGCGGTGAATATTGGTTGGGGTGAAAACATGTTCTATCTTCGGACTGACCGGCGGCGGCGAAGGTTGTTCCCTTCTTGAAGGCGTCGCCACGACTCTCACTGCCTGTCGTGTTTCTCCGAGGAAAACTCTGATCCTCGGGTAGGGCGATGGTGGCGCTTTGGTGTCGTAACCTTCCTATAGGCACCGCCTTGGAGCCCACTGTGCGTCGTATGTAGCTTCTTCTTTTCGCAGTGGCGTGTTCACGGTTGAGGCGCCCGGTGGCTCATGTAGTGCTAGGGGTGGTGTTGATGCGCTCAACGCCTATGTATCCTGCCTTGGTTGTGTGCGTGTGTTCTAGTGGCGTGCGTTGTACTGGGTTGTTAATGATCTTTGCTTTATATATAAAGCGGGCGAAAGCCTTTTTCGGTAACTCAGTTCACTCACTCCCTCTTGTATAACCCTAGCCGCCATCTACTGTTCCTCTCCCTGTGCTGCTTTCGGCGATCCCATCCCGACGACCGCGTGCACGGTTGGTCGGGAGAGCAGGTGCCTCCGAAACCCTGACGGTTGGGATCCTGCTCGGGAGAACGGCAATAAGGTTTTTGGGGAGCGTCTCGACGCGATTGCTCCTGATCCGTCTCCGTCCACCTATGCTTCCACTACTTCCCCTGCATCGACTCCATGGCTGACGACGAAGCCGCCAAGAAGAAGGCCTCGACCGATGCCGAGGTTACCGCTGTCGCCGCCGTGTTGGCCTAGCCAACCGGAGGGTATGACTCGTTCATCCCCTATCTACTCGTTCATGTGCTGGTCGTATATATGTTGTTCATATATGTTTCGGTTCTATATACTGTACGTGCTAGCATGCTTAGGTATCGGTATGAGTTGCATACCGTATTTGCCATGTTTACTGCTTACTCGTGGATTAGATTAGTCGAAAAAGTGCTAAGAGCAATTCCAATGGGGCGACCCATTTCGTCCGCTGGAGTCCGTTTGACTCGGTGCGGACACATAAGGCGGCCCAACACGCCGACCCAAATGGACGCGCGTTCGCTTGGCGTCTGCATGGCGACCCATTCCCGGCCCAATTTTGAGTCGGATTTGCGTCGGCGCGGATGATACGTCTCCAATGTATCTACTTTTCCAAACACTTTCGCCCTTGCTTTGGACTCTAACTTGCATGATTTGTTTGGAACTAACCCGGCTGACGCTGTTTTCAGCAGAATTGCCATGGTGTTATTTTTGTGCAGAAATAGAAGTTCTCGAAATGACCTGAAACTTTACGGAGAATATTTTTGGAATTAATAAAAAATAATGGCGAAAGAATCAACACTAGGGGGCCCACACCCTGTCCACGAGGGTGGAGGGCGCGCTCACCCCCCTGGGGGGCGCCTGCTGCCTCGTGGGCCCCCTGAGGCTCCACCGACGTCAACTCCAACTCTATATATTCATGTTCGGGAAGAAAAAAAATCAGGGAGAAGGATTCATTGCATTTTACGATACGGAGCCGCCGCCAAGCCCTAATCTCTCTCGGGAGGGCTGATCTGGAGTCCGTTCGGGGCTCCGGAGAGGGGAATCCATCGTCGTCGTCATCATCAACCATCCTCCATCACCAATTTCATGATGCTCACCGCCGTGCGTGAGTAATTCCATCGTAGGCTTGCTGGACGGTGATGGGTTGGATGAGATTTATCATGTAATCGAGTTAGTTTTGTTAGGGTTTGATCCCTAGTAACCATTATGTTCTGAGATTGATGTTGCTATGACTTTGTTATGCTTAATGCTTGTCACTAGGGCCCGAGTGCCATGATTTCAGATCTGAACCCATTATGTTTTCATGAATATATGTGAGTTCTTGATCCTATTTTGCAAGTCAATAGTCACTTACTATGTGTTATGATCCGGTAACCCCGAAGTGACAATAATCGGGACCACTCCCGGTGATGACCGTAGTTTGAGGAGTTCATGTATTCACTAAGTGTTAATGCTTTGGTCCGGTACTCTATTAAAAGGAGGCCTTAATATCCCTTAGTTTCCAATAGGACCCCGCTGCCACGGGAGGGTAGGACAAAAGATGTCATGCAAGTTCTTTTCCATAAGCACGTATGACTATATTCGGAATACATGCCTACATTACATTGATGAACTGGAGCTAGTTCTGTGTCACCCTATGTTATAACTGTTGCATGAGGAATCGCATCCGACATAATTATCCATCACTGATCCAATGCCTACGAGCTTTTCACATATTGACGTTTGCTTAGTTACTTTTTCGTTGCCACTGTTACAATTACTACAAAACTGCTACTGTTACTTTTGCCACTGTTACCATTACTTCCATACTACTTTGCTACTAAATACTTTGCTGCAAATATTAAGTCTTCCAGGTGTGGTTGAATTGACAAGTCAACTGCTAATACTTGAGAATATTCTTTGGCTCCCCTTGTGTCGAATCAATAAATTTGGGTTGAATACTCTACCCTAAAAAACTGTTGCAATCCCCTATACTTGTGGGTTATCAAGACTATTTTCTGGCGCCGTTGCCGAGGAGCATAGCTCTATTCTTTGAGGCACTTGGGATTTATATCTGTTGATCACTATGAGGAACTTGAAAGATGAAAAAACCAAGATTTATCCCTCAACTACGAGGGGAGGTAAGGAACTGCCATCTAGCTCTGCACTTGATTCACCTTTTGTTTTGAGTAAACTTGCGACACCTAAACCTACTCTTGCTATTGATTCGGATATGTCGCATGTTATTGATGATGCCACTTCTGCTATGCATGATACTTATGATGAAACTACTTCTATGCTTGGTAATAATGTGCCATTAGGTGAATTTCTTGATGAACAACTTGCTAGGGTAAGAGATAATGAAATTATTGAAACTGATAATACTGATGAAAGTGATGATGAAGATTCTCCCCCTAGATATGAATTGCCTGATGTGCCTGAGAGTTATGTTATGGATGAAGAAACTGCTAGAGACTTTTTTGCTTGCAAAGATAGATATGATCTTAAGAAACTGCTAGCTAAGCTGAAAGAAAAGTCTTTGAATGCTAGAATGAAATATAACCCTGCTTTTGCTACTTCACCTATCTGTATTTCTGATAAGGATTATGATTTCTCTATCGATGCTGAGTTGATTACTTTGGTTGAATCTGATCCTTTTTATGGCTATGAATCTGAAACTGTTGTGGCACATCTTACTAAATTAAATGATATAGCCACCCTATTTACTCATGAGGAAAAAATTCGTTACTACTATATCCTTAAGTTATTTCCGTTCTCATTAAAGGGTGATGCTAAAACATGGTTTAATTCTCTTACTCCTGGTTGTGTGCGTAGTCCCCGGGATATGATTTATTACTTCTCTGCTAAATATTTTCCCGCTCATAAGAAACAAGCTGCCTTAAGGGAAATATATAATTTTGTGCAAATTGAAGAAGAGAGTCTCCCACAAGCTTGGGGGAGGCTTCTCCGATTACTTAATGCTTTGCCTGATCATCCTCTCAAGAAAAATGAAAATACTTGATATCTTTTATAATGGACTAACCGATGCTTCCAGACACCACCTGGATAGCTGTGCTGGTTGTGTTTTCAGTGAAAGAACTGTTGAGCAAGCTGAATTGCTATTGAATAATATATTGAGTAATGATAATGATTGGACACTTCCTGAACCAACTCCGAAGAAAAGGGGTATTCTATTTCTCAGTCCTGAAGATATGCAAGAGGCAAAGAAATCTATGAAAAAGGGTATTAAAGGTGAAGATGTTAAGAATTTACCACCTATTGAAGAAATACATGGTCTTGATAACCCGACACAGGTAGTAAAGGTAAATTCTCTCTATAGATTTGATGAAGGTGATATTCCTCGTCATAAATCTGCTAGTCAATGCTTAGATGAGTTTGATAATTTTATTGTTAAACAAGAAAACTTCAATGCTTATGTTGGTAGACAATTGAAACGTAATGCTTATATGATTGAACACTTGAGTGATTATATGTCTAGAGTAAAGGGTGAACTTAAACTTATTAGTAAACGTGCTTCTATGGTTACCACTCAAGTAGAACAAGTGCTTAAAGCTCAAAATGATTTGCTTAATGAATTAAATAATAAGAAAAATGATAATGTTGTTAGAGTTGTGACTAGAGGGGGGTAGATTGACTCAGGAACCTTTGTATCCTGAGGGCCACCCTAAGAGAATTGAGCAAGATTCTCAGAGAACTAATGTTGAGGCACCTGGTTCTTCTAAGAAGAAGAAAAAGAAAAATGGTAGGACTTTGCATGCTTCTAGTGAACCTGTTGTTGACACACCTGAGAATCCCAATGATATTTCTATTTCTGATGCTAAAACACAATCTAGTAATGAACATGAACCTAGTGATATTGTTAATGATGATGTTCATGATGATGCTCAACCTAGCAATGACAATGATGTAGAGATTGAACCTGCTGTTGATCTTGATAACCCACAATCAAAGAATCAATGTTATGGTAAGACAGACTTCGTTGCTAGGAAGCACGGTAAAGAAAGAGAACCATGCATTCAGAAACCCATGCCTTTTCCTCCTAAACCATCCAAGAAAAAGGACGATGAGGATTTTGAGCGCTTTGCTGAAAAGATTAGACCTATCTTTTTGCGTATGCGTTTGACTGATATGCTTAAAATGAATCCTTATGCCAAGTATATGAAAGACATTGTTACAAATAAAAGAAAGATACCGGAAGCTGAAATTTCCACCATGCTTGCTAATTATACTTTTAAAGGTGGAATACCTAAGAAACTAGGAGATCCAGGAATACCAACTATACCATGCTCCATTAAAAGAAACTATGTTAAAACTGCTTTATGTGATCTTGGAGCCGGTGTTAGTGTTATGCCTCTCTCTTTATATCGTAGACTTGATTTGAATAAGTTGACACCTACTAAAATATCTTTGCAAATGGCCAATAAATCAACTGCTATACCTGTCGGTATTTGTGAGGATGTGCCTGTTGTGGTTGCAAACGTTACTATTTTAACGGACTTTGTTATTCTTGATATTCCCGAGGACGATAGTATGTCTATTATTCTTGGTAGACCCTTTTTGAATACTGCAGGGGCTGTTATTGATTGCAACAAAGGCAATGTTACTTTTCATGTTAATGGTAATGAGCATACGGTACACTTTCCAAGGAAACAACCTCAAGTCCACAGTATCAATTCTATTGGAAAAATTCCAACGATTACTATTGGAGGTTTTGAATTTCCTCTTCCTACTATCAAGAAGAAATATGATGTTCTTATTATTGGGGACGTGCATATCCCCGTTGAGGTAACTTAGTGTTATTCCAAAATTCTCCGGTTTCATGCAATTCGGAAAGAGTTTGTTAACAAGACTTGATCAACCTTGTTAGTGGATCCCTTTTTGATGAGCATGAGATGGATGAAGTTAGAAAGCACAACTCTCTGTACCCTCCTTTTACTTTCTGTTATTTAGATTAAAGAAAGAAAAAATAGTATTTTATGTCTGTTATCTGAATTATCCTTGCAATAAAAAATACCCTGAAAATAAAAGTTCCCCAAATGTCCTGAAAATGAAATATGATTTTTTGTAGAATATTTAAGAATATCTGGCACTGAGAACGCACCACAGGGGGCCACCACCTGGCCACGAGGGTCCAGGGCGCGCCCGCTGCCTCGTGGGCCCCACGTGGACCCCCTCCACTTATTCCTACACCCACTCACTTCGTCTTCCTCCAGAAAAAATCCTCCCATAGCTCAAACCCGTGTTGTAGCTCATCTTGCTGCCATTTTCGATCTCCTTGCTCAAAGCTCCATTCACAAAACTGTTTTGGGGGATTGTTCTTCAGTATGTGACTCCAATGGGTCCAATTAGTTTTTGTTCTAGTGCTTTATTTATTGCAATTTTTTGCTGCTTCGGTGACCCTGTTCTTGAGCTTGCATGTCAAATTTATATGGTCCCAAGTAGTTCTAATACATGATATAGTCTCTAGGCACTTGTGGGAGTAGTTGCTATCAATCTTGTTGAGTTTGGTTCACTTTTATTTTGAGTCACTAAAACTTACAGAAATTTTCAGAGGGAGAAAATGTTGAAGAGATTGTTGAGAGGTTCTTCGAGCCGAAGCTCGAAGGATAAGCAAAATGAAGAGAACAAAAAGCCCAAATACAATCATCCTCGCACCGCGGAGGTTCGGCCGTGTGAATGGCCTTGCGATGAGTTGAGAGCCGCCGAAATTTATGATGATTTTTGTCACTTGGCTGAGAATGCAGACCTTACCGACTTCCTCCACGACCAGCGTGAACAGTATCTCCTACTCACTAATATTTTCGTACAAAATTTTTATTTTCATGCTAAGAAATCACCACCTTCAGTGGAGTTTCATTTATATGATGAGGTTAAGGAGATGTCACTTTGTGATTTTTGTCGGGCTGCAAGATATCCTTTGTAGGCAGCATCGAGGAACCACACCGTAATGATGTGGAGGAATTTATTGATAAAATTGTTGTAGGGGAAACGAGGAAAGTTTCAGATGCTAGAATTACTAGTATACATTTTCCTGTTCTACGTTACTTTGCAATATTTTCTAGTAGATGCTTGATTGGTCGCGGAAACAGTGAAAATCTTAGTGCTCCTGATATTGTTATTTTGCGCCATGCTTTGTTTCATGATACAACTTTCAGTTTAGGCGCTATTATTGCTAAACGATTAAGTCTGAACCGTACAAAGGGCCCCATCTTCGGTGGCATCTTTGCTTCGCGCCTTGCTGCACACTTTGAGATGCCTATTAGGCATTATGAGAAAGAGGAAAAGTTGCTGCCTGATACGTCCATTTTGCATCATGCTTTTATATCGATATTTATTGCATTGTGGGCATTTATTACACGTTATGTCACAATACTTATGCCTATTCTCTCTTATTTTGCAAGGTTTACATGAAGAGGGAGAATGTCGGCAGCTGGAATTCTGGGCTGGAAAAGGACCAAATATTAGAGACCTATTCTGCACAGCTCCAAAAGTCCTAAAACTTCACGGAAGTCATTTTTGGAATTAATAAAAAATACTGAGCGAAGAAAGTACCAGAGGGGGCCCACACCCTGGCCACGAGGGTGGGGGGCGCGCCCCCTGCCTCGTGGGCCCCCTGGCAGGCCTCTGGTGCCCATCTTCTACTATATGAAGTCTTTTACCCTGGAAAAAATCATAAGCAAGCTTTCGGGAAGAAACTCCGCCGCCACGAGGTGGAACCTTGGCGGAACCAATCTAGGGCTCTGGCAGAGCTGTTCTGTCAGGGAAACATCCCTCCGGGAGGGGGAAATCATCGTCAACGTCATCACCAACGATCCTCTCATCAGGAGGGGGTCAATCTCCATCAACATCTTCACCAGCACCATCTCCTCTCAAACCCTAGTTCATCTCTTGTATCCAATCTTTGTCCCAAAGCCTCAGATTGGTACCTGTGGGTTGCTAGTAGTGTTGATTACTCCTTGTAGTTGATGCTAGTTGGTTTATTTGGTGGAAGATCATATGTTCAGATCCTTTATGCATATTAATACCCCTCTGATTATGAACATGAATATGATTTGTGAGTAGTTACGTTTGTTCCTGAGGACATGGGAGAAGTCTTGCTATAAGTAGTCATGTGAATTTGGTATTCGTTCGATATTTTGATGAGATGTATGTTGTCTTTCCTCTAGTGGTGTTATGTGAACGTCGACTACATGACACTTCGCCATTATTTGGGCCTAGAGGAAGGCATTGGGAGGTAATAAGTAGATGATGGGTTGCTAGAGTGACAGAAGCTTAAACCCTAGTTTATGAGTTGCTTCGTAAGGGGCTGATTTGGATCCATATGTTTCATGCTATGGTTAGGTTTACCTTAATACTTCTTTTGTAGTTGCGGATGCTTGCAATAGGGGTTAATCATAAGTGGGATGCTTGTCCAAGAAAGGACAGCACCCAAGCACTGGTCCACCCACATACCAAATTATCAAAGTAACAAACGCGAATCATATGAGCGTGATGAAAACTAGCTTGACGATAATTCCCATGTGTCCTCGGGAGCGCTTTTCTCTATATAAGAGTTTGTCCAGGCTTGTCCTTTGCTACAAAAAGGATTGGGCCATCTTGCTGCACCTTGTTTACTTTCATTACTTGTTACCCGTTACAAATTACCTTATCACAAAACTATCTGTTACCGATAATTTCAGTGCTTGCAGAGAATACCTTGCTGAAAACCGCTTATCATTTCCTTCTGCTCCTCGTTGGGTTTGACACTCTTACTTATCGAAAGGACTACGATAGATCCCCTATACTTGTGGGTCATCAAGACTCTTTTCTGGCGCCTTTGCCGGGGAGTGAAGCGCCTTTGGTAGGTGGAATTTGGTAAGGAAAATTTTATATAGTGTGCTGAAATTTTCTGTCACTTGTTACTATGGAACATAATCCTTTGAGGGGCTTGTTCGGGGTATCTTCACCCCGACAAGTAGAGCAAAGAGTTTCTCCTCAACCTACTGAACCTACTGAAAATGTTTACTTTGAAATTCCTTCGGGTATGATAGAGAAACTGCTAGCTAATCCTTTTACAGGAGATGGAACATTACATCCCGATTTGCACCTAATCTATGTGGATGAAGTTTGTGGATTATTTAAGCTTGCAGGCATGCCCGAGGATGTTATCAAGAAGAAGGTCTTCCCTTTATCTTTGAAGGGAGAGGCATTGACCTGGTTTAGGCTATGTGATGATATGGGATCATGGAATTACAACCGATTGAAATTGGAATTTCATCAGAAGTTTTATCCTATGCATCTTGTTCATCGTGATCGTAATTATATATATAATTTTTGGCCTCGTGAAGGAGAAAGCATCGCTCGAGCTTGGGGGAGGCTTAAGTCAATGTTATATTCATGCCCCAATCATGAGCTCTCAAGAGAAATGATTATTCAAAAATTTTATGCTCGGCTCTCTATCAATAATCGCTCCATGCTCGATACTTCTTGTACTGGCTCTTTTATGATGAAGACTATTGAATTCAAATGGGATTTATTGGAAAGATATAAACGCAACTCTAAAGATTGGGATCTCGACGAAGGTAAGGAGTCAGGTATAACACCTAAGTTTGATTGTGTTAAATCTTTTATGGATACCGATGTTTTCCGTGAATTTAGCACTAAATATGGACTTGACTCTGAGATAGTAGTTTCTTTCTGTGAATCCTTTGCTACTCATGTTGATCTCCCTAAGGAGAAGTGGTTTAAATATAATCCTCCCATTGAAGTAAAAGTAGTTGCACCTATTAAAGTTGAAGAAAAGACTATCACTTATGATGATCCTGTTGTTCCTACTGCTTATGTTGAGAACCCACCTTTCCCTGTTAGAATAAAGGATCATGATAAAGCTTCAATTGTAGTCAACAAAAGTAATATTAGGACACACAAACCCCCTGAGCAAGTTAAAGTTGAACCTAAAATTGCTATGGTTAAAGATCTCTTGGCTGATAATATTGATGAGCATGTTATTTACTTCTGTGATGAAACTGCTAGAATTGCCAAACCTGGTGCTAAAGATAAACATAGACCTGTGGTAGGCATGCCTGTTATTTCTGTTAAAATAGTAGATCATTATTATCATGGCTTGTGTGATATGGGTGCTAGTGCTAGTGCAATACCTCATTCTTTATACGAAGAAATTATGCATGATATTGCACCTGCTGAGATAGAAGATATCGATGTTACCATTAAGCTTGCCAATAGAGATACTATTTCACCGATTGGGATTGTTAGAGATGTTGAAGTCTTGTGTGGGAAGGTTAAATATCCTGCTGATTTTCTTGTTCTTGGTTCCCCACAAGATAGTTTTTGTCCCATTATATTTGGTAGACCCTTCTTGAACACTGTTAATGCTAGGATAGACTGCGAAAAGGATGTTGTTACTATTGGTTTGGGTGATATGTCTCATGAGTTTAATTTTGCTAAATTTAGTAGACAACCCCGTGATGAGGAATTGCCTAGTAAAGATGAAATTATTGTTCTTGCTTCTATTGCCGTGCCTCCTAGTGATCCTTTAGAACAATATTTGCTAGACCATGAAAATGATACGTTTATGAATGAAAGAAGGGAAATATATGAAGTATTCTTTAAAGAGGGACCTATTCTGAAACACAACTTGCCTGTTGAAAACCTAGGGGATCCTCCTCCACCCAAGGGTGATCCAGTGTTTGAGCTTAAACCGTTACCTGATACTCTCAAATATGCTTATCTTGATGAAAAAAAGATATATCCTGTTATTATTAGTGCTAACCTTTCAGAGCATGAAGAAGAGAAATTATTGAAAACTCTGAAGAAGCACCGTGCTGCTATTGGATATACTCTTGATGATCTTAAGGGCATTAGTCCCACTCTATGTCAACACAAAATAAATTTGGAGAAAGACGCCAAACCAGTTATTGATCACCAACGACGGCTAAATCCTAAGATGAAAGAAGTGGTAAGAAAGGAAATATTAAAGCTCCTTGAAGCATGTATAATGTATCCCGTTGCTGATAATCAGTGGGTAAGTCCTGTCCATTGTGTCCCTAAGAAGGGAGGTATTACTGTCGTTCCTAATGATAAAGATGAATTGATTCCGCAAAGAATTATTACAGGTTATAGGATGGTAATTGATTTCCGCAAATTAAATAAAGCTACTAAAAAAGATCATTACCCTTTGCATTTCATTGATCAAATACTAGAAAGATTATCCAAACATACACATTTTTGCTTTCTAGATGGTTACTCTGGTTTCTCTCAAATACCTGTGTCAGCTCAGGATCAAGAAAAGACCACTTTTACTTGCCCTTTCGGTACCTTTGCTTATAGACGTATGCCTTTTGGTTTATGCAATGCACCTGCTACCTTTCACAGATGCATGATGGCTATATTCTCTGACTTTTGTGAAAAGATTTGTGAGGTTTTCATGGATGATTTCTCTGTTTATGGATCCTCTTTTGATGATTGCTTGAGCAACCTTGATCGAGTTTTGCAGAGATGTGAAGAAACTAATCTTGTCTTGAATTGGGAGAAATGCCACTTTATGGTTAATGAAGGCATTGTCTTGGGGCATAAAATTTCGGAAAGAGGTATTGAAGTTAATAAAGCTAAAGTTGATGCCATTGAAAAGATGTCGTGTCCCAAGGACATCAAAGGTATAATAAGTATCCTTGGTCATGCCGGTTTTTATAGGAGGTTCATTAAGGACTTCTCAAAAATTTCTCGGCCTCTGACTAACCTATTACAAAAAGATATACCTTTTGTCTTTGATGATGATTGTGTGGAAGCATTTGAAATACTTAAGAAAGCATTAATTTCTGGACCTATTGTTCAGCCACCTGATTGGAATTTACCCTTTGAAATCATGTGTGATGCTAGTGATTATGCTGTAGGTGCTGTTCTAGGACAAAGAGTTGATAAAAAATTAAATGTTATTCAATATGCTAGTAAAACTCTAGACAGTGCCCAGAAGAATTATGCTACTACTGAAAAAGAATTCTTAGCAATTGTATTTGCTTGTGATAAGTTAGACCTTATATTGTTGATTCTAAAGTAACTATTCACACTGATCACGCTGCTATTAAATATCTTATGGCAAAGAAAGATGCTAAACCTAGACTCATTAGATGGGTTCTCTTGCTGCAAGAATTTGATTTGCATATTATTGATAGAAAGGGAGCTGAGAACCCCATTGCAGACAACATGTCTAGGTTAGAGAATGTTCTTAATGACCCACTACCTATTGATGATAGCTTTCCTGATGAACAACTAAATGTCATAAATGCTTCTCATACTGCTCCATGGTATGCTGATTATACTAATTACATTGTTGCTAAATTTATACCACCTAGTTTCACATACCAGCAAAAGAAAAAGTTTTTCTATGATTTAAGACATTACTTCTGGGATGACCCACACCTTTATAAAGAAGGAGTAGATGGTGTTATTAGACGTTGTATACCTGAGCATGAACAGGAACAGATCCTACGCAAGTGTCACTCCGAAGCTTATGGAGGACACCACGCTGGAGATAGAACTGCACATAAGGTATTGCAATCCGGTTTTTATTGGCCTACTCTCTTCAAAGATGCCCGTAAGTTTGTCTTATCTTGTGATGAATGTCAAAGAATTGGTAATATTAGTAGACGTCAAGAAATGCCTATGAATTATTCACTTGTTATTGAACCATTTGATGTTTGGGGCTTTGATTATATGGGACCGTTTCCTTCCTCTAATGGGTATACACATATTTTAGTTGCTGTTGATTACGTTACTAAGTGGGTAGAAGCTATTCCAACTAGTAGTGCTGATCATAACACCTCCATTAAGATGCTTAAAGAAGTTATTTTTCCGAGGTTTGGAGTCCCTAGATATTTAATGACTGATTGTGGTTCACATTTTATTCATGGTGCTTTTCGTAAAATGCTTGCTAAGTATGATGTTAATCATAGAATTGCATCTCCGTATCACCCACAATCTAGTGGTCAAGTAGAATTGAGTAATAGAGAGCTCAAATTAATTTTGCAAAAGACTGTTAATAGGTCTAGAAATAATTGGTCCAAGAAACTTGATGATGCATTATGGGCCTATAGAACTGCATATAAAAATCCTATGGGTATGTCTCCGTATAAAATGGTTTATGGAAAAGCATGTCACTTACCTCTCGAACTAGAACATAAGGCATATTGGGCCATTAAAGAGCTCAATTATGATTTCAAACTTGCCAGTGAGAAGAGGTTATTTGACATTCGCTCACTTGATGAATGGAGAACTCAAGCCTATGAGAATGCCAAACTATTTAAAGAGAAAGTTAAAAGATGGCATGACAAAAGGATAAAGAGCGTGAGTTTAATGTAGGTGATTATGTCTTGCTATTCAACTCTCGTTTAAGATTTTTTGCAGGAAAACTTCTCTCTAAATGGGAAGGTCCTTACGTTATCGAGGAGGTCTATCATTCCGATGCCATAAAAATCAACAACTTCGAAGGCACAAATCCGAAGGTGGTGAACGGTCAAAGAATCAAACAATATATCTCAGGTAGTCCCATAAATGTTGAAACTAATATTATAGAAATCGTAACCCCGGAGGAATACATAAGGGACACTTTCCAGAACGTTTCAGACTCCGAAAAGGAATAGGTACGTGGTACGGTAAGTAAACAGACTCCAAAACAGTTCTAATGGCAATTTTTCTCCATTTTGGAATATTTAGAAAAATAGGAAAATAAGAAGTAGTCCGGGAAGGACACGAGGAGTCCACGAGGGTGGAGGGCGCGCCCCCCTGCTCGTGGGCACCTCGTGTGCCCTCCGGATTCCGTTTTCTTGCACGATACTTCTTTTGGTCGGTAAAAATTCATTATATAATCCCCCGAAGGTTTTGACCACCGTACCATGCAATTATCCTCTGTTCTTGTTTCGAGCTGTTTTTTCGACAGATCTAGATCACCATGACGTCTCCAAGTGCCCCCAAGGACAAGTTCTTCGAGAAGGTCATCAACCCCTACCTCGCGGAAGTGCTGCAACATCCTCAAACCATTGAGATGCGTGAGGGGTTGCTGCACATCCGCGATGTTGAGGGACCAAGGAGGACCGGAAGCGTGGAGACAAGGCTCGAGGCAATGGAGCAACAAGTTTTCAAGTGTCAGGAGATGGTGGAGCGCGGACTTGACTCCAATCACATAATGATCACGGAGTTCACCAACAACCACAAGCTGGATGCCAAGGACATTGGGGAGGCCATCTTCAAGCTTCACGAGAAAATCGAGCACCTCCAAGCCCAGATCTATGACCTGCAAAACCAAAACTGTGAGTATGAATATAGATTCAAGAGGATGAGTTTGGTTGCAGATTTAAGGATCCCGGAGACTCGATCATCCTTCTATGATGGTGAGCCTATGCCTGGAAGATGGACGACAAGCCTACATCATCAACAACCCTATCACCACCACTTCTGAGGAAGGAGATATAATCACATGGGTATGGGCACTCCCCTTGGCAACTGCCAAGCTTGGGGGAGGTGCCCCGGTATCGTATCACCATCACACTCCTATCTTTACCGTTTTTCTTAGTTTGATCCTTTTGGTAATATCTTGATCTAGTAGAATAAAGTTTTAGTGTGATTTAGCTTTGAGTTTTGCTTTATGATCCTTCTATGTAATCGAGTCCATGAGCCATATATAATAAAGATTAGTGTTGAGTCAAGGGCTTGATTATTTTGCTATGATCTCGAGGGAATAAAAGAAAAGAGAAAGAATAAAAAGAAGTAAAGAGATCATATTGATCTTATGGAGAGTAATGACTTCACATATAAAGAGTATGATGAATAAAAGTTGTTGAGAGTTGACAAACATAGTTTTGGTCATCGTTGCAATTAATAGGAAGTAATAAAGGAAGAGAGGTTTTCACATATAAATATACTATCTTGGACATCTTTTATGATTGTGAGCACTCATTAAAGTATGACATGCTAAAGAGTTGATGTTGGACAAGGAAGACAACGTAATGGGTTATGTTTTCTTATATCCGAAATAAAGTATATTGTCATGGATCATCCAGCATGTTGAGCTTGCCTTTCCCCCTCATGCTAGCCAAATTCTTTGCACCAAGTAGAGATACTACTTGTGCTTCCGAATATCCTTAAACCCAGTTTTGCCATGAGAGTCCACCATATCTACCTATGGATTGAGTAAGATCCTTCAAGTAAGTTGTCATGTTGCTTGCAATAAAAATTGCTTTCTAAATATGTATGATCTATTAGTGTGGAGAAAATAAACTTTATACGATCTTGTGATATGGAAGCAATAAAAGCGACGGACTGCATAATAAAGGTTCATATCACAACTGGCAATATAAAGTGACGTTCTTTTGCATTAAGATTTCGTGCATCCAACCCTAAAAGCACATGACAACCTCTAATTCCCTCTAAGAAGGGCCTATCTTTTACTTCTACCTTATGCAAGAGTCATGGTGATCTTCACCTTTCCTTTTTACATTTTATCCTTTGGCAAGCACATTGTGTTGGAAAGATCCTGATATATATATCCAATTGGATGTAAGTTAGCATGAATTATTATTGTTGACATTACCCTTGAGGTAAAAGGTTGGGAGGCAACACTATAAGCCCCTATCTTTCTCTGTGTCCGATTAAAACTCCATAACCATAAGTATTGCGTGAGTGTTAGCAATTGTGAAAGACTAAATGATAGTTGAGTATGTGGACTTGCTGAAAAGCTCTTATATTGGCTCTTTCCGATGTTATGATAAATTGCAATTGCTTCAATGACTGAGATTTTAGTTTGTTGGTTCTCAATGAAGTTTCTGATTCATACTTTACATTGTGAATAGATTATTACTTGAGCATAAGAAATCATATGACAATATCCATATATGTTGCTGTTATAAGAATGATCATGATGCCCTCAAGTCCGTATTTTATTTTATCGACACCTCTATCTCTAAACATGTGGACATATTCATCGTTATCGCTTCCGCTTGAGGACAAGCGAGGTCTAAGCTTGGGGGAGTTGATACGTCCATTTTGCATCATGCTTTTATATCGATATTTATTGCATTATGGGCTGTTATTACACGCTATGTCACAATACTTATGCCTATTCTCTCTTATTTTACAAGGTTTACATGAAGAGGGAGAATGCCGGCAGCTGGAATTCTGGGCTGGAAAAGGAGCAAATATTAGAGACCTATTCTGCAAAGCTCCAAAAGTCCCGAAACTTCACGGAAGTCATTTTTGGAATTAATAAAAAATACTGAGCGAAGAAAGTACCAGAGGGGGCCCACACCCTGGCCACGAGGGTGGGGGGCGCGCCCTACCCCCTGGGCGCGCCCCTGCCTCGTGGGCCCCCTGGCAGGCCTCCAGTGCCCATCTTCTGCTATATGAAGTCTTTTACCCTGGAAAAAATCATAAGCAAGCTTTCGGGAAGAAACTCCGCCGCCACGAGGCGGAACCTTGGCGGAACCAATCTAGGGCTCTAGCAGAGCTGTTCTACCGGGGAAACATCCCTCCGGGAGGGGGAAATCATCGCCATTGTCATCACCAACGATCCTCTCATCAGGAGGGGGTCAATCTCCATCAACATCTTCACCAGCACCATCTCCTCTCAAACCCTAGTTCATCTCTTGTATCCAATCTTTGTCCCAAAGCCTCAGATTGGTACCTGTGGGTTGCTAGTAGTGTTGATTACTCCTTGTAGTTGATGCTAGTTGGTTTATTTGGTGGAAGATCATATGTTCAGATCCTTTATGCATATTAATACCCCTCTGATTATGAACATGAATATGATTTGTGAGTAGTTACGTTTGTTCCTGAGGACATGGGAGAAGTCTTGCTATAAGTAGTCATGTGAATTTGGTATTCGTTCGATATTTTCATGAGATGTATGTTGTCTTTCCTCTAGTGGTGTTATGTGAACGTCGACTACATGACACTTCGCCATTATTTGGGCCTAGAGGAAGGCATTGGGAGGTAATAAGTAGATGATGGGTTACTAGAGTGACAGAAGCTTAAACCCTAGTTTATGAGTTGCTTTGTAAGGGGCTGATTTGGATCCATATGTTTCATGCTATGGTTAGGTTTACCTTAATACTTCTTTTGTAGTTGCGGATGCTTGCAATAGGGGTTAATCATAAGTGGGATGCTTGTCCAAGAAAGGACAGCACCCAGCACCGGTCCACCCACATACCAAATTATCAAAGTAACGAACGTGAATCATATGAGCGTGATGAAAACTAGCTTGACGATAATTCCCATGTGTCCTCGGGAGCGCTTTTCTCTATATAAGAGTTTGTCCAGGCTTGTCCTTTGCTATAAAAAGGATTGGGCCATCTTGCTGCACCTTGTTTACTTTCATTACTTGTTACTCGTTACAAATTACCTTATCACAAAACTATATGTTACTGATAATTTCAGTGCTTGCAGAGAATACCTTGCTGAAAACTGCTTATCATTTCCTTCTGCTCCTCGTTGGGTTCGACACTCTTACTTATCAAAAGGACTACGATAGATCCCCTATACTTGTGGGTCATCACTGCCCCCTGTTTTTCTAGATTATAGGAGTATGGTAGCACATGATTTTATTGTTAAAAGTAAGAAGAAACTACTTAAGTATAGTTTGATATCTGGTAAAACTCACTGTGAGGTTATTACCTTGCCTGCACCCTCTCTGTTTAATATACTTTCAGGCACGTACCTCATCTTGCCAGAGGCCATTTATGCATACTGGAGTCTGACACAAGTTCCAGAGCCTGAACCTGAGCCACCACTTGACCCTTATCGACAGTCTGTTTATCAGTGGGATCCAGAGGAGATCGCCAACCAGTGGCACCCAGAGGACACTCCTCCGTACACCAGAGAGAGTAGCTTCGACCCGTGGCCCTAGACCAACTTAGTCCAAAAGCCTAAGCTTGGGGAGTACGTATTTCTCACCGACATTACATTCATGTTCACACACTCATGCCAGTTGTCGGTGCTCATACTTTTTTATTGTACTATCCATGCTAGTTTATTTTCTGTTTTAAGCCTTCTTCTTGTGTGTTTGAAAAACCTTAAGAAAAAAATTAGTTGTAGTTTTTAGCTAGTTTACTTTCCATGCATGAAGTAGTAATAACTAAAAGAAAACCCAAAAAGATTTCTCGTTCTTCTTTTGCTTGTTGGGAGCTCTCCTGTGTAAATAGTTTTATTTCCTTTCTTTTCTTTGGGGGTCGAGAGGAGAAGACCATGATGAAAATGTTGAAGTGGCTCTTATATGCATTATTGTTGATTTAACAAAGAGCCCATATTACCTTGTCTTCTCATGTGTATTAAATGCTTGCAGATTCCAGCTTAGTGCAATGCACGTGCACTATTATTATTATCCACACCATTCGATCGTGCAAGTGAAAGGCAATAATGACGATATATGATGGACTGATTGAGATGAGAGAAGCTGGTATGAACTCGACCTATCTTGTTTTTGTAAATATGATTAGTTCATCGTTCCTGATTCAGACTATTATGAATGAAACATGTTTGCAATGACAATTAGAGATTATAGTTGCTCATGACATGCTTAATTTGCTAGGAGTTTATAATGGTTTACCTTGCGTGCCAACATGTTATTAAAATGGTTGTGATGTGGTATGATAGGGTGGTATCCTCCTTTGAACAATTCGAGTGGCTTGACTTGGCACATGTTCACGCATGTAGTTGAAACAAAATCAACATAGCCTCCACGATATTTATGTTCATGGTGAATTATATCCTACTCATGCCTGCACACAGTGTTGATTAATTTTAACGCATGTTCATGACTGTTGTCACTCTCTAGTTGGTCGCTTCCTAGTCTCTTTCTAGCCTTCACTTGTACTAAGCGGGAATTCTGCTTGTGCATCCACTTCCATAAATCCCAAAGTTATTCCATATGAGTCCACCATACCTTCCTATATGCGGTATCTACCTGCCGTTCCAAGTAAATTTGTATGTGCCAAACTCTAATCCTTCAAATGAAATTCTGTTTTGTATGCTCGAATAGCTCATGTGTCAACTAGGGTTGTCTATATCTTCCATTCTAGGTGGGTTATTCTCACGAGGAGTGGACTCCGCTCCTCATTCATGAGAAAATGGCCAGTAACCGGGATGCCCAATCCCATGCTCAAACCAAATCAAAATAATTGCAAACAAAACTCCCCCAGGACTGTTGTTAGTTGGAGGCACCCGTTGTTTCGGGCAAGCCATGGATTGATGCTTGTTGGTGGTGGGGGAGTATAAACTTTACCATTCTACTTGGGAACCGCCTATAATGTGTGTAGCATGGAAGATATCGAGACCTCTCGGTTGTTATGTTGACAATGAAAGTATGCCACTCAAAATATTTTTTATCTCTATTTCAAAACTCGAGCTCTGGCACCTCTACAAATCCCTGCTTCCCTCTGCGAAGGGCCTTTCTATTTACTTTTATGTTGAGTCATCACCCTCTTATTAAAAAGCACCAGTTGGAGAGCACCGCTATCATTTGCATGCATTGCTATTAATTTACATTGTGTATGACTATGACTGGATCTCTTTTACCATGAATTACAATGTCTAGTCAGTCCTTGATCTTCAGAGGTGCTCTGCATTTATGTTTTGCGGTCTCAGAAAGGGCTAGCGAGATACCATCATGTTATATCATATTATGATTGTTTTGAGAAAGTGTTGTCATCCAAAATTTATTATTGTTGCTCGCTAGTTGATTATGCCATTGATATGAGTAAACATGAGACCTAAGTGTTATTGTGAATATGGTTAGTTCATAATCTTTGCTGAAAACTTGAATGCTGGCTTTACATATTTAAAACAACAAGAGCAAACAGAGTTTGTAAAAGTTTTTCTTTATCACTTTTAGTTTGTCAACTGAAATGCTTGAGGACAAGCAAAGGTTTAAGCTTGGCGGAGTTGATACGTCTCCAACGTATCTACTTTTCCAAACACTTTTGCCCTTGTTTTGGACTCTAACTTGCATGATTTGAATGGAACTAACCCGGACTGACGTTGTTTTCAGCAGAATTGCCATGGTGTTATTTTTGTGTAGAAATAAAAGTTCTCGGAATGACCTGAAACTTCATGGAGAATATTTTTGGAATTAATAAAAAATACTGGCGAAAGAATCAACACCAGGGGGGCCACACCCTGTCCACGAGGGTGGAGGGCGCGCCCACCCCCTAGGGGGCGCCCCCCTGCCTTGTGGGCCCCCTGAGGCTCCACCGACGTCAACTCCAACTCTATATATTCATGTTCGGGAAGAAAAAAAATCAGGGAGAAGGATTCATCGCGTTTTACGATACGGAGCCGCCGCCAAGCCCTAATCTCTCTCGGGGGGGCTGATCTGGAGTCCGTTCGGGGCTCCGGAGAGGGGAATCCGTCGCCGTCGTCATCATCAACCATCCTCCATCACCAATTTCATGATGCTCACCGCCGTGCGTGAGTAATTCCATCGTAGGCTTGCTGGACGGTGATGGGTTGGATGAGATTTATCATGTAATCAAGTTAGTTTTGTTAGGGTTTGATCCCTAGTATCCATTATGTTTTGAGATTGATGTTGATATGACTTTGCTATGCTTAATACTTGTCACTAGGGCCCGAGTGCCATGATTTCAGATCTGAACCTATTATATTTTCATGAATATATGTGAGGTCTTGATCCTATTTTGCAAGTAAATAGTCACCTACTATGTGTTATGATCCGGTAACCCCGAAGTGACAATAATCGGGACCACTCCCGGTGATGACCGTAGTTTGAGGAGTTCATATATTCACTAAGTGTTAATGCTTTGGTCCGGTACTCTACTAAAAGGAGGCCTTAATATCCCTTAGTTTCCAATAGGACCCCGCTGCCACGGGAGGGTAGGACAAAAGATGTCAATGCAAGTTTTTTTCCATAAACACGTATGACTATATTCGGAATACATGCCTACATTACATTGATGGACTGGAGCTAGTTCTGTGTCACCCTATATTATAACTGTTGCATGAGGAATCGCATCCGACATAATTATCCATCACTGATCCAATGCATATGAGCTTTTCACATATTGACCTTTGCTTAGTTACTTTTCCGTTGCCACTGTTGCAATTACTACAAAACTGCTACTATTACTTTTGCCATTGTTACCGTTACTTTCATACTACTTTGCTACTAAATACTTTGCTGCAGATATTAAGTCTTTCAGGTGTGGTTGAATTGACAACTCAACTGCTAATACTTGAGAATATTCTTTGGCTCCCCTTGTGTCGAATCAATAAATTTGGGTTGAATACTCTACCTCAAAAACCAAAACGCCACCCCGGTGGCCGGTGGCTCGTCATCCGGAGGCGTGAGGAAACGCGCGCGGCAGACGCCGGGCGGCATGCTCCCGGACGCCCGCAACCTGTTCGAGGGAATGTTGTTCGCCGTCGACGAGGACTACATGCAGAACCTCATCTTCGAGGGCGGTGCGCCGGCCGCTGGCTACGATCTCGACGAGACACAAAGCCAGGACGGCCGCGGGGCGTTCACGCCGGCCGCTGGCTATGATCCTGATCAGACGGCCTTCATGCGTGATCAGATCGACATGGACCTGGACGGCTTCGCACTCGACCACGAGTTCCCGGACGACCAACTCCAAGAAGGAGGACAAGCGGGATGCGGCATCCAACGCCTTGATCGCAAGCGTGGAGGGCATGATGAACAAGAAGAACTCAAGGAAGGAGGAGCGTCGACGCTTCGAGGAAGAGCAAATGAACGCCTTCATGGAGATCCAAAGGAGGAGGCTTTAGATGGACTCGAAGACAAGCCAAGATGCTCGAGCTGGAGGCGGAGAAGCAAGCCAAGATGCTTGAGCTGGAGGCGGAGAAGCAAGCCAAGATGCTAGAGATCGAGGCCACCAACGCCAAGACCAAGGCAAAAGAAGTGGCTCTCGCGAGCATGATGACCGGGGTGGAGATCATGAAGGTGGATCTCAACATCGTGTCGCCAAGGAAGAGGCCGTGGTTCGAGAAGATGCAGGCCGACATGCTCAAGTTCACCGACGAGTGATCTCATGGCCGTGAGCGCCTTTCTTTTTTGTATGCCGGCTTGCGTGCTGGCATGACCACGTGGCCGCGATGACCATGTGTGCCGGCACGATCTATGGCCGTTGGCATGATCTGTGGCAGTAGACCTTTATTTTTAAATTGAATGTGGACATGAAATGGGTCGGCGCATTGGGCGCACTGCCGACTCAAATGCAAAACTGGGTGGACGCCGAGCGGGCGGTCGACCCAAACGGACAACAAGCGAACAAATGCGCCGTCCGTTTGGATCGGCCCGTTGGAGTTGCTCTAATATTTTCAACACATTGTTTAAGTTTTCAGAATCATGTTTTTCAAAAGTATCCCGAGACTTCCAAAAGGCATAAACAGCGTCGACGCAGCTCTGCCCGCCATTTGGAGCAGAGCGGCCTCTCGTAATCCCGTTTCCAGTCTTCTCGTCCACACCTCGCGACCCCGTGGGCCCACGCCCAGCTCACGCACTCACGCCTCTTCAATTCATCTTCCCACCAAATTTCCCCCCTCTGCCCCGCGGGCCCGCCCCCAATTAATGACCCGCTCCTACCCCAGCAGGAGCCAGAAAACGTCCAAACCCGCCTGCCGTTCTCACCCGCGAGGACCCTTTCTTCCTCCCGGACCCAAGAAGACTGTGCTCAAAATCTCGCCAACCTAACCTCCGGGCCACCATCGCCATCACCATCGCTCCTTCCAAAATCCCCATCCAGCCGAGCATTCGGATTGCCATTCCTTTGTCCGCTTCGCCCAAAAGTTAAAGCGGCGGCGGCGTGCCGTTGTCCGCTTCTCCGCCAGTTCCGTTCCACCTGTGCTCCATCAGCCCATCCCTCTTCTTGGCTGGCTTCAAGAAAAGACCGGTTCTGGCTCTGGCTCTGGATCCTCCGCTTTCCCAACCGCCTGGCTGAAGTTCTTGCGGGGGCGAGGCAGCTTGTTTGGGCGGAGGCAAGAGGCGATTCAGAATTTCAGCTGCTGGGACTGGGAGGCCTGCACTGCAAAGGTAACCCCTCGTGTCAGCTGGGGGATTGGGTTGATTTCACTCGAGGGATTTTATTCTGTTTTTCCGGGCTCCTGCATGTTGGAGATGATACTGATTTTGTCTTGTGGGACTATTGTGCAGATCCAGTTCGCGGTGGATGGAGCGATGCTGCGGGTGTGCTTGATAAGGTTCTTGCTTGCCTGATAAGCAAGGTTTCTTTCTGGTGGCTCCTCCTCCTGCCGACCAAGACACAGAAAATCTAAGCCTGTTCACACCTTCTATTGCTTCAATTTCCGAGTGCTCTTGCTGCCTGAGATGACATCAGTTTTGAGGGACTGCATGCCTTGGACTCTGGAAGAGATTCATCATCTCTACTCTCTTCAGCTGTTCTAGCTCCCCCCTTTTCCTTGCTGGCTGGCTGCATCTTTGTTCAATTCAGGGTTCTTGTGTCCCTGTAGCCCCAGTTTCTGTTTGGATTCATCATGGGCACCACTACCGGGCAAAAGACAGCTCTGCTCCTTCTTGGGACCCTCTGGGTTCTTCTTGGTACCTGCAATGCTGCTGAATTCTCCCCTGCAGACAACTACCTCATCAACTGCGGCTCCACAGTCGACGCTAATCTCCACGATGGGAGGGTCTTCAAAGCAGACAATTCCGGCTCGACTATATTGACATCACATCACAGCGTCCCTGCAAACACCTTGCCGGATGCAGTCATAAGTTCTGACAATCCTGTGCTGTATCAAACTGCAAGGATATTCATTGTGCCGTCGTCCTACTCCTTCAACATGAAGAGCCGTGGCCGGCATTTTGTCCGGCTACACTTCTTCGGTTTCAGATACCAGAGCTATGATCTTGCCGCGGCAAAGTTCAAAGTGTCCACCCAGCATGTTGTGTTACTGGACAATTTCACTCCGCCGAGCAATTCCTCACCGTTGGTCAGGGAGTATTCGCTGAATATTACCGAGGATATGCTAATTCTCTCATTTGTGCCTCTGGGAAACAGCACATCTTTCATCAATGCTATTGAAGTAATATCTGTTCCTGATGACCTGATACAGGATTCAGCGCAAACTGTGAATCCCTCCGGCCAGTATCTCGGCCTTGCAACACAGTCATTTCAGACATTCTACAGGATTAATGTGGGTGGACGGGAGGTGACCGTTGTCAATGACACACTCTCGCGTTCATGGGATACTGACCAGAACTTCTTCATAAATTCCACTACCACTGAACTGTTTGCTTACCAAGGGAGGCTGAATTATCAGAAAGGAGCTGCAACCAAGGAGGATGCACCGGACAGTGTGTACAACACTGCAAGGCGGTTGGCTGTGCAAAATAGAACCAGCCCAGCGTCCAACATGACATGGCAATTTGATGTTGACGGTCGTTCGAGCTATCTGATCCGGTTCCATTTTTGTGACATAGTGAGCAAGGCAGCATATTCCCTCTACTTTGATATTTATGTGGATGGCGGGTTAGCGTTAGAAAATCTTGACCTCTCTGAAAAAGTTTTTGGTACCTTGGCTGTGCCATACTACACGGAATTTGTCTTGAAGTCAAGCAATCCTTCTGGTAAGCTAAGTGTCGGCATTGGGCCTTCCAGCTTGAACAATGTGGCACTAGATGGCATCTTGAACGGCCTGGAGATCATGAAGATGAACATCAGTACTGGCACTATTTATGTTGTGTGGCCACCAGCAACGCCAAAAAGGAAACTGGCTATCATATTGGGCCCTGTTCTCGGAGGTGTTGGTGCTGTTAGCATTGCTATTATTCTCTGCTTTGTCCTCAGAAGAAAGAAGAAGGAGAAGAAGCCGCGGCGGGCACCGACAAGTCGACCTTCAAGTTCTTGGTCACCACTTACCCTCAATGGCCTTAGCTTCCTTAGCATAGGTACCCGAACAACCAGCCGGACCACTCATACATCTGGGACAAACAGTGATGTAAGCTACCGAATACCTTTTGCTTTGCTGCAAGTGGCAACAAAACACTTCGACGAGCAGATGGTTGTCGGAGTTGGGGGGTTTGGGAAGGTATACAAAGCAGTTCTGCAGGACAGCACCAAAGTCGCAGTCAAGCGGGGCAACCAGAAGTCCCACCAAGGGCTCAAAGAATTCCGGACAGAGATCGAGTTGCTGTCGGGGCTGCGACACCGTCACCTCGTGTCGCTCATCGGATATTGCGATGAGCAGAACGAGATGATCTTGGTGTATGAGTACATGGAGAAAGGTACGCTGAAGAGTCACCTGTATGGCAGTGACATGCCTCCCCTCAGCTGGAAGAAAAGAGTGGAAATCTGCATAGGGGCTGCAAGGGGGCTCCACTACCTGCACACAGGTTTTGCAAAGTCGATCATCCATCGTGATGTCAAGTCGGCAAACATTCTCCTCGACGAAAATCTCATGGCCAAGGTTTCTGATTTCGGTCTCTCGAAGACGGGACCTGAGTTGGATCAGACACATGTTAGCACTGCGGTGAAAGGGAGCTTCGGGTATCTTGACCCTGAGTACTACCGGAGGCAGAAGCTGACCGACAAGTCGGATGTGTACTCATTCGGCGTGGTCTTGCTGGAGGTGATCTGCGCGAGGCCAGTCATCGACCCGACGCTTCCAAGAGACATGATCAACCTTGCAGAATGGGCAATCAAGTGGCAGAAGAGGGGAGAGCTTGGTCAGATCGTCGATCAACGGATCGCTGGGACAATCAGGCCAGAGTCATTGAGGAAGTACGGTGAGACGGTCGAGAAGTGTCTTGCGGATTACGGCGTCGACCGCCCTACCATGGGTGATGTCCTGTGGAATCTGGAGTTTGTGCTCCAGCTGCAGGAGGCCGGCCCGGACATCTCCAATGTGGACAGCATGAATCAGATCTCTGAACTTCCTTCAGACGCCAGAAGGATGGGCTCTCTGGAGATCGGTACCGCAGACGAAGGCCGCACGAACATGGATTACTCTCAGATGTCGACCAACGATGCCTTCTCGCAGCTGATGAACACTGAAGGGAGGTGAACTGGACTGCATTGTTTCTGTGTCACTAAGGAAGTTGGTAAAAACATGTTGACCTGGGGAAAAGAGATGTCTGTTGCTTGTCCATACCATGTATTGTTGTTTCCGACAAGCCCTTAATTGCATTCATGTTCTGATATATGTTTTGTTCTTTGAATTATACTCCCTATGATGATCTGTTAGATGTTTGTCAGCATATTCAAGAAGTGTTAACTACCTATTTGGAACACATGGACTTAATTTTCAGCCAAAAACAATTCCTCACGAATTTGACAGAAAATTGACCATTCATGGAGGTGCAGGAACACTAGATAGACCATAACCAGCTTGCTGATCCTGATTCATTTTTTGAACGATGCCTAAAAGGTGCTCCCTCCGTCCCATACTAGTAACGCTCTTATATTATGTGGGACGGAGGGAGTAGAACAGTAGTTTACGATTAAGGGGCAACAATTATTTAGCTAGTGACGTCTGGACAACACTGATCATGCTAGCCAAGTCCAGATAATCGCAACTGCAAAAAGACTTTTTCAGGTTCAGACAAGGCGGCATAACACACGTCAACATTTGTCAAACATGAAAAATTCACGACTCAGACAGGTTTGACAGGTTTAGACGGGGAGGCATAACGCGAACCGATGTTCGACAAACATACTAACATAGTGTACCAACATAAGAGTTCGGCCCAAGAGACGATGCAACAATATTAATTCAAGTTGAGGGTGGTGCGCAGCGTTCACCATCACTCCCAGGGGCTAGGGCTCATTCTGTTGGTGGCTGGGCGGCTATCGCGGGCGGGACTCAGGCTGTTGCCTCTCACACCGTTATGTGAACCATTGACTTCAGCTTGCTCCCTTGGTGGGTGGCTCTTGCCATTTGGTGCTGGGCTGCGGTTCAAACCGGAAGGTGAAGCACTCCTCCTAGGGCTGTAACTCGAGCTTCTTGGTCGCCTTTCCTCGTGGCCAACAGCACGATCATCCCTCCTCGGATAAGGCGATCGGCTGTTAATAAGAAAATCACAGCATTGATGATTAATGATACTGCTAGGAAAGCAACTCAGCAGAGAAGAATGTAAAACAACAGGCACATTCTTATACAAAGTTACCGAGAGTGCTCTTTGAACTATGCCACCACAATATTCACTTAATTTCCATACATATCAATAGCATCCATCAAATTATGGCACTCACTCACCAGATACCTGCTCTCTACAGACTCAACAATATTCATTTAATTTCCATACATATCTTCAGCATCCATCAAAATATGGCACAAACTTATCACCAGATACCTGCTCTCTACAGACTCACTGATCACATATCAACATATAGCAGTGGCAGGCATGAATAGATATATATGACTATCAAAGGTAAGAGATTACTACTACATGGCTGAAAGGTAAACCTATTGCATTTGACCAAATCTATAGTAGGGTAACTCTCATAATAGTATGTTTATTTATTTACAAGATCCAATCATCACAATGCTAACAAGATATACTAGTATACCCAGACATATTCGTCCTTGGCATAACCACATATAGTTAAGCACTGGACGATTGCACAAACATCAGTCATCATGGCAAAAAAATTGGTTCATACCTGTAACTCCTGCTTAGGCTCCTTTCGCGATGAGGTGGTGGGGAGCGTGAGTAGCTTCTTCCCCGCCTGCATTTGCAAAAGCTAAAAATCAAATGTGCAGTAATAAAAGGTAACATCACAAGGAAGCTCATTAAAGGATGCAAGGAAATACTTGAGATTCTTAGGACTGTTTTGGCAGTTTTTTTCTATATGGCCCTTTTCTCCACAGCGATAGCACTTATTTTTCCAGTCGCCAGCATTGCAGTCACGAGCCCAGTGCCCATCAATCCCACAGTTAAAGCAGCGGCCAGAACCAGGAGGGGGTCCTCTGCCCAAGTACTCGCGGGAACCTCCTGGGCCACGCGGGATCTAGAAAAGCAACACAGGCTTATCAACTGAAGTCGAGGACAGCAACATTAAGAATACAGCAACTGTGCAACAAGTAATCAAACATCATTATCCACCGCAATTAGAAAATCAGAGTCATGTAGCTGCAAAAATGCATATCTATACCTATACCTATTTTTTTAATTTTTTTTTACTAATAAAGGGAATAGATATTCTTGGTCCGTCATGTGTATTTTGCAGAAAAATCCCTGATGTTTCTAAGTATCAATCCACAGTCCATTAGTAATAACAACAACAACAACAACAACAACAACAACAACAACAAAGCCTTTAGTCCCAAACAAGTTGGGGTAGGCTAGAGGTGAAACCCATAAGATCTCGCAACCAACTCATGGCTCTGGCACATGGATAGCAAGCTTCCAACCCTGTCCATAGCAGTCCATTAGTAATAAGTCGACAAAAAACAGTTCGGCCTTTTTTTTCTCACGCACATGGGCCCACCCACTTGGGCGGTCAGTAAATCCGGCAAAAAAGTTGCAGATACGAGGGATCCAACTCACTACCTGCCATCAAGTTTCCTTACGTCGATCCAACTGACCTAACTCATATTTGTGAAAACAAAAGACGTTTTGTATTTATTATATAGTACCAATCGCTCCTTTGAACACAACATCACCAATTTATAAATGTCAGCGATCTGAAATCAATAAGTGCCTCGAGATTAATAAAGAGCGGGCCGGTGCATCCGGAATTAATGGAGAGAGACCCGAGATTCATGGAGGAATTAGTGGGTGGAAATGATCCGATTAAAACAGCTGATGCACAATGCCACGCCGCTCCTGTTGGCCAACTAGAATTAATTAACCGGAGAGGGGGAGGTCGCTTGGCCAATGAAAATTAATTAATAGGAGAGGGAGAGGGATCCATTGAACATGCATGAATATAACCGCTTGATTAAATCAAGGAATTAATTCGTGGGAGAGAGGATTCGTGAGACATGCAACAAAGCCTTTAGTCCCAAACAAGTTGGGGTAGGCTAGAGGTGAAACCCATAAGATCTCGCGACCAACTCATGGCTTTGGCACATGGATAGCAAAGCTTCCACGCACCCGTCCATAGCGACCAACTCATGGCTCTGGCATAAGAATTCGTGAGACATGACCCAATTAAATTGGTGATTCATGGCATGATGCAGGTGTTTTTTGCATATTATAAAACATATATAATTTCCCGCAAAAAAAGACCACACATATAATACCTATAGACTCAGTTATTTTTGACAAAAAATTGGGGTGCATCAGGTCCCGCTCCATCATGTTGGACGTCAAGGAAACCCTGGCGCGGGAGCTAGAGACGGACACCTGTTTCAACTACGGCCGGGGGTCCGCCCATTCGCGCTGACACCATTGAGATAGAGGTCAGCATCATGGATGGCTACGTACGGCTTATCCACCGCCATGAACCCCAACTTGCTCGCTCTGTCAATCTCATAACTTGTGTCGAGATCTTATTTGCGCTCGCAAAGGTTCCGTGTTTTGCGTGGAAATTGGAATATCATTAACTGGTCACAATACGACAAGAGTTTTGTGTAACTTTCCTAATTTTCAAAGGAACATTCAAAAATTCATAGCCTACCTACTGCAGTCTTACCGTGGGTAGCACATTTTTTACTGCAACGAATCTTAACAAGGTTCATCATCCAGTCTCCTTCCATAAGGGCCTTGACTTCCTTCTTTAATTAACAGTTTCATTGATCTTATATGTATTACTTAATTATCTGTTGAGCTGTTTAACTACATTGTGTTCTGCTCCATGATAATCGGTGTTTGCTCCGGACGATGCATGCATCAAGTTTAAATGAGACTGGGGCCGCCCACCATCGTTGAATAGTTTGATAACTTGGCCACCATTGGTGACGGTAGTGAAGATTAGAAGTGACAACATGGATGGGCCGCTAGGAGCGTGCAAGCATTTGTTTCTCCAATGAAACGCGCGGGCACAATTTCTAGTAATAAAAGGATTAAACTATGTGCGTAGAGGAGAATTTTCAGTCCATCAAAGGCTCATTTGTAGATGGCATCAGGGTGAAGTTTACAGTAGCAACGAACATTCATAAACAACAAAAGCTTACCCCTCTTGCAAACTCAACAATGATGCGGCTCCCATCAATCTCTTGGCCGTCAAGCTCATACCTTGCATCATCTGCATCCCGGGGATCGCTAAACTCCTGCAACATGATCCAGAAAAACAAAAATAGGGATGGGCTTAACATGAAAAATCTAACAAAGTAGACAATTAGCTGCGCATATTCCAGGAATAGAACATGGAAATCACGGGTGTAAGAGGTTACTTACAACGAAGCCATAATCATACTTCAGCTCCACACATCGTATTCTGTAGAAATGGTTGACAAAAACAGGAACACCATCAAGATGGTATGAAGAATGCATCACCAGCCATCACACAAAGTAAACATCTACTCGTAGAATAGGCAACAGAATATTTCCAAAGAATCGCCAAAATCTTCTGTAACTTTGGAGCAACACACCAATTTCCACCAAAGGCACCCTCACAGCATTGACACCAAGGTAATAGCCCCTCAATACCTTCAACAACATTATTCAAGTCAAAGCTGGAAAGGTTTATCTGACATGCGATGGCAAATTGGCAACACCCAGTAGCACTATGTAAATGGTCGAAATCAACAGATTATGCCGCAACAGAAGGAAACTTAAACTTCCGAAGCTTGCTAGTTGCTAGTCTCTACTAACAGGTAAGCCAATAAACAGCTAAACAATTACAAGTAAATAGCTAAAAATGACACCTCTACCGAAAGTAACCTAGCAGAGCCTATTGATATAGCTGGATTAAAATTACATTATCAGTGATGCAGTAGTAGTCTTGACTCTAGGCTACATCAATGCCAAGGAACCTAAATTGACCCATACAACAACAACAGCAGCAACAAAGCCTTAGTCCCAAACAAGCTGGGGTAGGCTAGAGGTGAAACCCATAAGATCTCGCAACTCTTTTGGGTTTCATCTCCATAAGAGTGGCTGAGTTTTGACATTGGCTCGCCAAGCCTATCACAACCCTTCTCCTTTACCCGGGCCGTGGACCAGGTGTGTTGTTGAGACAACATAGGCGGAGTTCTAAATTGACCCATGATCTAGGGAAATATGCCTTTGCCTAAGAAGTATGCACAAATTAGAGCAAGCCAGGTGCAGCAAGTAGATGGTTCCCAAATTGCATGCAAACACTTGTTAAATCAAGTGGTGCACAAAAGGCGTAAACCAGATCCAATTTCCTCACCTCCCATATCTGCCGAAAAGGTACTCAACATCCTTGGTCCGGGTGTGCGTAGAAAGATGGCCCACGTACAACTTGGTGTTGCCACCATATCGGTCATACCGATCATAACGGTCATTATAGCGATCATAACGGTCGTCATAACGATCATAACGGTCATCGTAGCGATCGTAACGGTCATCATACCGAGGCATCTTGAACTGCAAGACAAAATTGACCACGTTAAGGCATGTAGCCAAAATATTGTAGAACAAAGACATGTAAACATGCAAATGCACCTATACACATTTGGTCAATATATCCAGTGATTAACACGAAGGCGCTTCCATAAAATTTCGATACAAACAGCAAGGGAGTCACATTGAAATAAACAATTTCCTATATATCGGGAGGAGGCGGAAGATAATAGATAACACAAAAAGTACTCCGATACTAGAATGTGCTCTCATGCTTTGCAACACCATATTATTAACTCACTGCCAAAAGTTTCTCACGTGAAACAATAGAAGATTGAGCACACATCTCTTTGGGAAAAAAAGGGGATCCAAGTATGCACCAAGACCGGCGTATAGCAGATTAACAGGGGCATGCCTACATATGCAAATGCACCTACGTTTTCATAACATGCTGCACCATCATTACCTGTATACAATAGTCTAACTATTCAGAAATTAAGACGCTTCTATGCAATTTCTATACAGACGGCAGCGGAATTGCCTCAAAATAAGCTAGATTTGCCCTCTATAGGTGAAAGGGGGCTGGAATTTAAAGGAGAACACAGAATTAATTCCCATTGAAGATCAAATTATGCTTCCCAACAGCACAGCAACTCAAATACCGATTTCTTTCTGGCATAGCACGACGAGAATAGCTGAAATCTTTGTTTGAGAGATGAACACTGAGACCACCACCAATCAGACATCACCAAAGCCGTAGCACGCTAAACCCGAGCAAGCGCGAATATTTCCCAAACCTATCAAAATGCTACCAAATGAAAAGGTGGAAGGGCCCCTCTCTAGAATCTTCTAGCGAAGAACAACCTCTTCATCGTTTCGACCATGCATGATCGCGGCAAACCCAAGAACAAGAAAACGCAGCCGAAGGACGCATAGCACGCGAACAGAATCAAGCCGACCACGCGGCACGGGAGAAGAGGAGACGAGATCCGAGAAACGAGCCGCGCGCGCGCGCTCGCGCGGCAATGCGCACGCCCCCGCGAGATTACGCGCTCACCGAGCGGCCGAAGAAACGAACGGGGAATCTCGCGGAAGAGATAATCGAGTCAGAATTACGGTGGCGTCCACCTACCTACCCCGCGGCGCGAGTGGCGGCGGCAGCGGCAGCGGCGTGGCGAGAACCCTAGCCCGGCGAGGCGCCGACAGCGGAGACGGGGACGGCCACGGAGAGAGAGCAATCGGCGGCGGTCGAGGAGCAGTTTATATGATGGCTATCTGGGCTTGGATGAGGCCTGTCCGGGGTCCAGTTGTTGTGGGTTACGGGCCTACAGGGTCAAGGGAGAGTGATGTGACCACAAGTTGCAGTCTCTGCCCTCAAAGAAAAAAAAACGAGTTGCAGTCTAAAAAAATAAAAACTATCACCTTTAGCAAGACTTTCAAGCTTGATCTCATTAAAAAACAGAAAGTTCAATAAATCTAAATAAAACCTAACGGCAATTTTAGGGGAAATTTTATCTGGCGTCCATAAGATATTTGGCATCTGTGAGCGAATGCCCTCCCCATCGTTGCACATATCTCAATGCAGGGCCGACGACTGGTTAAAAGTTTGAAAGTAGTTCGCTATAAGATAAAAGCCAACGAATGTTCTACTTTTCAAAACACCCTAGGGTACTACATTGGCTAGCATGGGATACCTGGGTTAGAATCCCATGCCCTCCTCTTTTGCCTACTTCTTTTCACACTGATGGAATCTCCTTTTACATGGCAACTTTTTTAGAAAAATTTGATATGGTGGTTTATAAAATTTCAAAATGTGTCACATGGCAATTTAGACATTTTTTTCACAAGTCAAGTTTATTTTTGTACACGGCAGTTTTATTATTAAGAGATGGCATTCATCATTATTAAGAGATGGCATTTCTATTATTTAAGAGACGGTATTTTATTATTAAGAGATGACATTTTATTATTATTAATAATAAATGGCATTTTTATTATTAAGAGACAATATTTTATTGTTAAGAGATGACAGTTTTATTATTAAGAGATGTCATTTTTTGATTATTATAAGAGATGGCATTTTTTTTGTATCCACATAAAACATTTTTTCGTCTATAACATCACACTTTTAAAAGTTTACCATGTCAAATTTACTATGTTTTTCTAGATCACACGACCTTTTTTATCATACTCATTATAAATTTATAAATTAGAGTAAGGGTAGTTTTATAAATTAGCATGACATTTTTCATAATTTAGACCAAGGGCAAATTGTTTTTGTATAAGATGGCATTTTTTATCGGATACTACTTTTTTAACATAAATCATGGAAAATGTTTTTTTATGTTTTTTTGTGTAGAAAAAACTTTTGTAATTGGGTCTGGAGGCCTGGAAGCCGAAGGGGAAGCTAGGGCGGCCTTTCTGGGTTGGTTTCGTTGGTCGATCGGCCAGCCAGGGGAGTGTCCCTGCCTGGTGATCGTCAGCAAGATTTTGGGGGCCATTTTTTTGTAAGGGATAGGAATCACACTATTGATCCTAACCAAGGTTTCGAATTTTGAAACCAGTAAAATTTCGACCACCATCGAAACTATTGAAATAGCTGAAAATTCATAAATTTCAAAATTCATTTCATACAAATCAACAATTTTTTTAATTTGAATTTAAATTTTTTAATAAATAGTTATTGTGGCTATAATTTCACATAAACGATTGATCTATCCCAAAGGTCAGTTCATGTATAAATTGTTTCAATTTGCATTTAAACAATTGAATAAATAGCTATTGTGGCTATAAATTCACATAAACGATTGATCTAACCAAAAGGTCAATTCATGCCATCAGTTATGGTAGACCCATGTTCGAATCTTAGCTATGTCGTTTTTTTGACAAAGATTTATACAATGTGCATAAATAGTTTAAATTTGAATGTAAACAATTGACTAAATAGCTATTGTGGCTATAGTTTCACATAAACGATCGATCTATCCCAATGGTCAGTTCCTGACATCTGTTATGGTAGACCCAGGTTTGAATCTTAGCTATGTCGTTTGTTTGAAAAACATTCATACAGCACGCATAAAATTGAAATAAAAGCAAAGAAATACAAAATTGGGTTTCAACCCCTAGACTTGGGTCATGTTGTGTAGAGAGCTGCCGACCACTAGGCTATGTGAAGTAATATGTAGTAATAAGGATTCCACCTTATTTTATAAAAAATGCTAGACTTAGGGGAATCCTTCGACGGACGGAAGCTACGGGATTGGCTGGCCTAATCTCATTGATTCTATCCTCATAGGTTTAGCCGTGGGACTAAAATTGTGATAAATCCTAAATCTTCATCTCATCTTCGTAAACACTTTCTGTAGAAACTGCTCGTAACTGTAGCAAAGTTCTTATTTTATACGAACAAAATTAAATGCCGATTTTTCTTGAAACAAAACACGAATATTTCACAAACCATCGAAACCATGAAAAAAGATCCTTGATCCTACTTCCCATCGGACCACTCCTTGTCTCCTACCATGTATTATGCCATTTAAAAGAAAATCATCTCCAATAGCTTCCTGCTTCATCCCATAAAAAACCTACTCCACACTACCGTTTTTATCCCTTGAAAACCCTCGTCCACTCCTTTTGTGTGTGAACAACCCAGCGCGGGAAGGATTTCTCCCTTTGAGTCCTTCCACGCCACTGTCACTCCACTAGTAGGAAAACAACCTCTGTCCCGGTTCTGGAACCAACACTAAAGGATGGGGACTAAAGGTCCCCTCCTTTAATTCCGGTTCAACACGAACCGGGACCAAAGGCCCACAACGTGGCACGAGCCCACGCCGTGGTCTGGGGGACCTTTAGTCCCGGTTGGTAACATCACCCGGGACTAAAGGATTTTTTTTGATTTTTTTTATTTTTCTCTAATCATCATGTCGGAGGGATTGACCACGGATAGCCTCATTAGCACCCTATAGTATTTCAAGACATCGGGACTAGCTGCGCCCTCTCACACCTTTCGGACGAAAGGCCGATCCCTTGGGCCGACTGGTCCAACGGGCTGGCTGCCAGAAGACGGTGTGCTCCCAACACGCGGCCCCAGAGAGCCGACATCTAGCAGGCGGCTCGGCGCCCCCTCAAAGTTTGCACCCACTTACTGCGACGAGACGAGGCGTGGCTACAGTACAATCTGCCACCCCCAAATCCAGGGTGGAACGTGGCCACAGTGCGGGTGTACCAAGCGGACATCCCTCGCCCGGCGCGGCACTGTTGCCATGCAGCCCATGACATCACCTACGTCAGAGGGAGCCATGCTCCCACGATGGGTGGTCGGTACGGCCCGCAGACGGTGGGTCCTACCTGTCCGTGAGCCACTAGAAGACGGCGAATCCCGAGCAGGCGGCATCGAGAGCAGGCCGACCCTAGCAGGCGGCCCTCCTTCCCCTTGGAGTCTGCGCACCATTAATCTGATGAGATGGGGTGTGGCTACAGTGAGCACCCGCCAGGCGGCGGGACTGTAGCCATGCCCCCCGACAAAGCCTTCGTCATCAAGGGCGAGGCTATAGTATAAAGCAGTCAACCTGGCCCGCAGGCGGCGGGCCCCACCTGTCGACCAAGTTTACGACAGCCGGCGGGACCACCAGGCGGCGGGCCCCAGCAGCCGGCGCCCAGAGACACTGACGACCGGGTCCTACACCCGGCTGGATTATCATTGTACCCCTGGGGGTAGGCCTATATAAACCCCCAGGCTCACCCATGCAAAGGGTTCAGAACCCTAGCACTCACACACACACCCATAGAAGGAGAAGATAGAGCTAGCCTTGCCCTTCTTCCTCCTCTAGCCGAAACAGCTCAAGGAGCACACTTGTAGCTACTCTATTGACGACAGTCATCATGCGGAGACCCCGCAGAGCAGGACTAGGGTTGTTATCTCCACGGAGAGCCCCGAACCTGGGTAAGACTCGTAGGCATTCGAGGTCTCGCTCACTCCCACTTCTAGGACCCCGCGACGTACTCCTGCCCCCATCCATGATAAGCTACCCCCTGGCATATGTCGCTAGATATCCCCGACATTTGGCGCCCACCGTGGGGCTAAGTGCACCGTTGGCCGGAAACACGTTCTGGATGGGAACCCTCTTCCTTCCTAGCGAGCGCAGCCAGCCCGGCACGCCTGATAGCGTTTGCGTCGACACGCTGCGCGGCGTGGAAGCCGCTTGTGCCGCAAGTTGCCTCGCTGATCTCATTGGCGGGATCCGCCTCTCCGACGAGCCCGCGCCTGGCGCGGGAGCGGCCAGCTCCAAGAGCTGCCTCGTCGACCTCCTCGGCAAGCTCCACATCGCCAATGAGCCCGCCTCCGACTTGGAGTCCGTTGGCTCCACCGACCCGCCCGTCGAGATGCTCATCGACTTCGACGCGGCGTACACCGATGCCTTCCCTGGCAACGTGGTGATCATCGACGACCCGCTCCCTCCCGCGGTCAACAACGCCAGCGCCAGCACCATCACAGAGGTGCTGGTCACTAGCCATGACGGAGCCTCTAACGGGGCCGGCCAGGACCCACTGCAGGCGGCAATGCGGGGCCTGTCCGTGCTCGTGGTGGCAGACGCCGATGGGGCAACGTTGGAAACATTCCGCGTCTCGCTCCTCAACAGCGCCAACAAGTTGGCGGCCATGAGGCGCCTCACTGAAGCCTACCAGCGCGAGATCGACCGCGCCATGTGTGGCACGCCGGCTGCTGGCGAGCCTAGTCGGGTGGGCAAGATTCGGCAGCGTGGCGCGGCTATCTCCAGCATGCTGGGAGCCGAACGCCTGGTCTATGCCACCCCGATGGAGAACTTGCGTGCGGCGGCAGACGAACTGGACCACCTGGAGGGCGACGAGCATCGCTGCATGACGACGCGCCTCCAGCAGCTCCTCGACACAGCTACCGCGCAGCAGGAAGCTCGCCGCGTGGTGGAACCCGGCGTGCAATCCGAAAACCATCCCCCCCCCCCGGCGTGAGCACGGGGCGACCTCCCGGTCCCTGACAGGCGGTGCCCGCGATTGGCAAGATCAAGAGCCAGCTGCTAGCCGCATTCGGCACACACGCATCACGACTGTGCGCGACCAAGACGGCCGCCCACGAGTAGAAGAGCGACGGGATGATCGTTCGCTTCCCCCTCGCAGGGAGAGGCAGGCTTCCCCACCGCCTGTTGAGCATCCGACTCTCGAAGGCCGGCTAGGCCCCCGTGGAGGAGTTGGAGAGAACGACGCCCGCCATCGGATCGACCGACTTGCTCGGTCCCTAGCGGTAGAAGAAGAAGATGCAATCGGCCCGCCCTGTTTCGGCCCCTGCATTCGCGACAAAGCCCTTCCCCAAAGGGTTCTCGCTCCCTCGAGACACTCCCAAGTACAACGGCCCAGTGAAGCCGGAGGACTGGCTGGTCGACTACTCCACAGTCGTCAGCATAGCAAATGGAAACAAGCGCGTTGCCGTGAACTACATTCCGCTCATGCTCCAGGGCACGACCCGGACATGGCTGAACAGCCTCAAGCCCTACAACGTCAACAGCTGGCTGGACTTCGCCGATGTCTTCACCCGCAACTTCACCAGCACCTACAAGCGGCCGCCCAAGCCGCGCCAGCTTTCCATGTGCATCCAAGGCCCGACTGAGTCCACCCGTGACTACCTGACGCGCTGGGCTGAGCTGCGCAACTCTTGCAAAGGTGTGCACGAGGTGCAGGCCATAGAATACTTCACCGCCGGGTGCAGAGAGGGCACCCTGCTCAAACACAAGCTCCTCTGCGACGAGCCGGCCACGCTAGATGAGCTGCTGATCATAGCAGACAAGTACGCCACGGCCGACTCCTCCATGAAGTCAGAGCTCCGGATGGACGCGTCCGGGAAGGTGATCCCCCCAGCTCCTCAGACGCCGGCTGGTGAATCCAGCCAGCGACAGCAGCCGAACGACAACAAAGCACAAGGCCCTGTACCCGGCTTCCACCAGCCGGCAAGTGGCAACAATTGAAGACCAGCAGCCGGAGGGGCAGCCCGGCCCCAAGCATCAGAAGGGCGGCAAGCCTGCTTGGTTGCCCGCCTTTTCCTTTGAGCAAACCCTTGATGCTCCCTGCAAGTTCCACAGCGGCGCGAAGCCGTCCAACCACACCACCTGGAAATGCCACCGGCTCACCCGAATCGCCAAGGGCGAGGGCCTGCCTCCTCCGCCTGCCGGCGCCCCGCCTCCGCCTCCTCAGCAGCCGGCGGCCTGTGCAGCCGGCATGATCCAAGATGAGTTCCCCGAAGCCAACGCCACCTACGTCGTCTTCACCAGTGAAGCCGATGACAAGCACAGCCAGCGTCAGCAACACCGGGAGGTGAATGCCGTCGCCTCAGAAGTCCCAGAGTTCATGCACTGGTCCGAGAGGCCCATCCGCTGGAGCCGTGTTGATCACCCGGCCGTGATGCCCTCGCCGGGTTCCTATGCCTTGGTGTTGGACTCCACCTTCTCAACGGAGAGGCGAGCTTGCCGCTTCTCCCGGATCCTGATAGACGGCGGTAGCATCATCAACATCCTCTACCGCGACACCATGGAGAAGCTGGGCATCAAGGAGAAGCAGCTCCTGCCCAGTCGGACTGTTTTTCATGGCATTGTACCCGGCCTTTCCTGCTCTCCAATCAGCAAGATCAAGATAGACGTCTTGTTCGGCGACAAGGATCACTTCCGCCGCGAGCCAATCTGGTTCGAGGTGGTTGACCTGGACAACCCCTACCACGCGCTTTTGGGCCGGCCTGCGCTGGCCAAGTTCATGGCAGTACCGCACTACGCCTACCTCAAGATGAAGATGACGGGCACCAAGGGCATCATCACCATAGCCGGCGACTACCAGAGGTCCGCTGCATGCGCTGCTGCCAGCAGTCGGCTGGCCGAGTCCCTCATCATCGCTGCAGAGAAACGCCTCCTTGACCAGGTTGTGGCCATGTCCGGCAAGCAGCCGGACATGTCGCCTGACCCCAAGGAGTCGGAGGCCCAGGGCTCCTTCCAGCCGGCCAAAGAAACCAAGAAGATCCCCTTGGACCCAGAGCACCCGGAGAGGCACGCTGTCATAGGGGCCAACCTTGACAGCAAATAGGAATGCGAGCTCATCGATTTCCTCCGTGAGAATCGGGACATCTTTGCATGGTCTCCCAAAGACATTCCAGGTGTTCCGACGGACTTCGCCGAGCACAAGCTGCATGTGAGGCCAGATGCAAAGCCGGTCAAGCAACCCCGCTGCTTCCTGTCAGAAGAGAAGAGAAGAATTGTTGGTGAAGAGATCGCCTGGTTTCTGGCAGCCGGCTTCATCATGGAAATGTTCTACCCAGACTGGCTCGCCAACCCAGTCCTTGTATTGAAGAAGAACAGCAAGTGGCGCATGTGTATTGACTACACTAGCCTCAACAAAGCCTGCCCCAAGGACCCTTTTGCCTTGCCTCAGATAGACCAAGTGATTGACTTCACAGCCAGATGCGAGATGTTGTCTTTTTTGGATGCCTACTCCGGTTACCACCAGATCAAGTTGAACCCGCCCGATCGGCTGAAGACCGCCTTCATCACATCATTCGGAGCCTTCCGCTACCTGACCATGATGTTCGGCTTGAGAAATGTCGACGCCACGTTTCAGCGTTGCTTGCAGAAGTGCCACCTCAAGCAACTCGGCAGAAATGCCCACGTCTATGTAGACGATATTGTGGTGAAGACGGAGAAGCGCGGCACACTTCTAGAGGATCTCAAGGAGACCTTTGACAATCTATGTCGTTTTCAAATCAAGATCAGCCCGGAGAAGTGTGTCTTTGGAGTCCCAGCTGGCCAGCTCCTTGGTTTCCTTGTCTCTGAACGCGGCATCGAGTGCAACCCCGTGAAGATCAAGGCCATTGAGCGGATGCAGAGACCCACCCGGCTGCGGGACGTCCAGAAGTTCACCGGGTGCTTGGCATCTCTCAGCCGGTTCATCAGTCGGCTGGGCGAGAAGGCCCTCCCCCTGTACCAGCTAATGAAGAAAACCACTTGCTTCGAGTGGAATGACAAGGCGGACGAGGCATTCCTCCAGCTCAAGAAGATGCTGACCGCGCCACCTGTCCTAGCCGCTTCGGCTACTAACCCATGCTCCTCTACATCACCGCCACTAGCCGGGTGGTCAGCACCGTGATCGTGGTCGAGTGCCCAGAAGACGGCAAGGCACAGCCGGTCCAGAGGCCCGTCTACTACCTGAGTGAGGTGCTGTCGGCCTCCAAGCAGAACTACCCCCACTACCAGAAGATGTGCTACGGCGTGTACTTTGCTGCCAAGAAGCTCAAGCAGTACTTCCAGGAGCACTCCATCACGGTTGTCTTCATTGCCCCACTTGCCGAGATCATAGGCAACAGAGACGCGTCAGGCCAGGTGGCGAAATGGGCCATCGAGCTAGCTCCCCACACCATCCTCTACCAGCCCCGCACCGCCATCAAGTCCCAAGTACTGGCCGACTTCCTCGTCGACTGGGCCGGGACCCAGTACCTGCCGCCAGCGCCGGATTCCACCCATTGGCGGATGCACTTTGATGGCTCGAAGATGCGCACCGGTTTGGGAGCCAGCATCATCCTCACCTCTCACAAAGGCGACAAGCTCAAGTACACGTTGCAGATTCACTTTGCCGCCTCCAACAACGTGGCCGAGTACGAGGCGCTCATTCACGGGCTCCGACTGGCCAAGGAAATCGGCATCCGCCGAGTGCTATGCTACGGCGACTCGGACTTGGTAGTCCAGCAGTCGTCCGGCGAATGGGATGCCAAGGATGCAAACATGGCGAGCTATCGCTTCCTCGTCCAACAGATCAATGGGTACTTCGATGGGTGCGAGTTCATTCACATGCCACGGGCCGACAACGAGGAAGCTGATGCCCTGGCACAGATTGGCTCCACCCGACAGGCAATACCAGCCGGCGTATCCCTTCAGTGCCTGTGCCAACCGTCCATCAAGCCTTCGCCGGAATCAGAGTCCATCTTCATGTCGGCTGCCCCCGGTGCAGTCGGATCCGGCTCGGGGACTGCAACACTCGCACCCGGCGTGGGGACTTCATAACCCGGCCCGGGAGCTGCAGCAGGTGGCCCGGGAGCTGCAGCAGGTGGCCCGGGGACTGCAGCACTTGCGTCCGGCCTGGGGACTTCAGAACCCGGCCTGGGGGCTGCAGCAGTCGGCCCGGGGACTTCAACGACGCAACAAGCGGCAGCCGGCTCCAACCCGTCGCCTCCCAACCCAACCGCGCTGGTACCAGTGGCCATGATGACAGTGGTAGAAGCACCATCATGGTCGCATCCCATCCTCAACTTCTTGGTGAGTAGAGAGCTACCAGTCGATGAAATTCTGGCCCGGCAGGTGCAACGCCGGGCAGCAGCATACACAATAGTGAACAGAGAGCTTGTCAGGCGCAGCGTGACTGGCGTCTTCCAGCGCCGCGTAGAGCCGGAGAAGGGCATGGCAATCCTCAGATATATTCACAAAGGCGAATGCAGCCACCACGCGGCCTCCAGATCCCTTGTCACCAAATCTTTCCGTCATGGATTCTTCTGGCCGACTGCTTTGGACGATGCCAAGGAATTGGTCAAGAAGTGCAAAGGATGCCAACGCTTCAGCTCCAAGCAGCACCTGCCAGCTTCTGCACTCAAGACCATCCCTCTCACTTGGCCGTTTGCCGTCTGGGGGCTGGACATGGTGGGCCCATTCAAAACAGCACGCGGCGGCATGACCCATCTGCTGGTCGTCGTGGACAAATTCACCAAGTGGATTGAAGCGAAGCCAATCAAGAAGCTGAATGGGCTGATTGTTGTGACCTTCATCGCAGATATCACCGTCCGGTACGGCGTACCGCACAACATCATCACCGACAATGGCACAAACTTCGCCAAAGGCGCTTGGCCCGTTTCTGCGCGACGCAGGGCATCCGACTGGACTTAGCGTCTGTTGCCCATCCGCAGTCAAACAGCCAGGTCGAGCGAGCAAACGGCCTCATCCTGTCCGGCATCAAGCCTTGACTGGTCGAGCCGCTGGAGCGCTCGGCCGGCTGCTGGATCGAAGAGCTGCCAGCCGTCCTTTAGAGTCTCCGAACTACGCCAAACAAAGCAACCAACTTCACTCCCTTCTTCCTCGTGTACAGGGCCGAGGCCGTCATCCCAACTGACATCGAGTTTGACTCGCCTCGTGTCACCATGTACACAGAGGCGGAAGCGTGAGAAGACGGCGTCGACCTGCTGGAGGAGGCCCGGCTGCTCGCACTCAGCCGGTCCGACATCTACCAGCAGGGCCTGCGCCACTACCACAGCCGGAAGGTTAAGCCACGATCCTTCCGCGAGGGGGGCCTTGTGCTCCGGCTGATCCAGCGAATAGCCGGCCAGCACAAGCTCTCAGCTCCTTGGGAGGGGCCTTTCATCATCAGCAAAGCCATGGGCAATGACTCCTACTACCTCATCGACGCACAGAAGCCCAGGGCACGCAAGAGGGACGATACCAGCAAGGAAACAGAGCGCCCATGGAATGCGAATCTTCTCCGTCGATTTTACAGTTGATGCATTGTATGTACCACGCTACCTTTTGTATTATGCAAAGACAATGGGCCCCTCGAGGAGCACTCGGGGGCTACCCTTTTTATCTATATGATAAGATTTCGCCTATGAATGTATTATTTCATTCTTTTGCCCTGCATCGGGTCCGGTTAGCCGGCCCGGGGGCTTGCCGCCTTGACCTAAGCTGGTACCACCTGCAGTCAGACAAGTAGTGTGCTGACATCTAAGCCCTCTCTTGCCGTAAGCCGCAGTTCGTAGAGCGACTATCCGGCTGGAAAGAGCTAAAGGCAGGAAAGGATGTCCACATGAAAAATGACTAAGGAAGAATGCCAGCATAGGGAAAGCCGGCTCCTCGCCTTACCCGTCCGGCTGCTGCGCAGCTGCTTCTCTTGAGCACTGCGTTGGTTTTCCCTTGAAGAGGAAAGGGTGATGCAGCAAAGTAGCGTAAGTATTTCCCTCAGTTTTTGAGAACCAAGGTATCAATCCAGTAGGAGGTTACACACAAGTCGCCTTATACCTGCACAAACAAATAAGAACCTTGCAACCAACGCGATAAAGGGGTTGTCAATCCCTTCACGCCACTTGCAAAAGTGAGATCTGATAGAGATAAAAAGATAAATATTTTTGGTATTTTTATGATATAGATTGAAAGTAAAGATTGCAAAATAAAAATAGATTGGAAACTTATATGATGGAAAATAGACCCGGGGGCCATAGGTTTCACTAGTGGCTTCTCTCAAGATAGCATAAGTATTACGGTGGGTGAACAAATTACTGTTGAGCAATTGATAGAAAAGTGCATAATTATGAGAATGTCTAGGCATGATCATGTATATAGGCATCACGTCCGTGACAAGTAGACCGAAACGATTCTGCATCTACTACTATTACTCCACACATCGACCGCTATCCAGCATGCATCTAGAGTATTAAGTTCATAAGAACGGAGTAACGCATTAGGCAAGATGACATGATGTAGAGGGATAAACTCAAGCAATATGATATAAACACCATCTTTTTTATCCTCGATGGCAACAATACAATACGTGCCTTGCTGCCCCTGCTATCACTGGGAAAGGACACCGCAAGATTGAACCCAAAGCTAAGCACTTCTCCCATTGCAAAAAAGATCAATCTAGTAGGACAAACCAAACTGATATTCGAAGAGACTTGCAAAGATAACCAATCATACATAAAAGAATTCAGAGAAGATTCAAATATTGTTCATAGATAATCTTGATCATAAACCCATAATTCATCGGATCTCGACAAACACACCGCAAAAAGAGTTACATCGAATAGATCTCCAAGAGAACCGAGGAGAACTTTGTATTGAGATCCAAAGAGAGAGAAGAAGCCATCTAGCTAATAACTATGGACCCGAAGGTCTGTGGTAAACTACTCACACATCATTGGAGAGGCTATGGTGTTGATGTAGAAGCCCTTCGTGATTGATTCCCCCTCTGGCGGAGCGCCAAAAAAGGCCCCAAGATGGGATCTCACGGGTACAGAAGGTTGCGGCGGTGGAAATAGGGTTTCATGGTGCTCCTGGATGTTTTCGGGGTATATGGGTATATATAGGAGGAAGAAGTAGGTCGGTGGAGCTGCGAGGGGCCCACGAGGGTGGGGGCGCGCCTAGGGGGGCAGGCGCGCCTCCCTGCCTTGTGGCCTCCTCGATTCTTTCTTGACGTCCACTCCAAGTCCTCTGGATCACGTTTGTTACAAAAATAAATCTCCCAAAGGTTTCATTCCGTTTGGACTCTGTTTGATATTCCTTTTCTGCGAAACACTGAAATGGGCAAAAAAATAGCAATTTGCACTGGACCTTCGGTTAATAGGTTAGTCCCAAAAATAATATAAAAGTGCTTAGTAAAGCCCATTAAACATCCAAAACAGATAATATAATAGCATGGAACAATCAAAAATTATAGATACGTTGGAGACGTATCAAGCATCCCCAAGCTTAATTCCTGCTCGTCCTCGAGTAGGTAAATGATAAAAACAGAATTTTTTTATGTGGAATGCTACCTAGCATATTTCTCAATGTATTTTCCTTTATTGTGGCATGAATGTTCAGATCTGAAAGATTCAAGACAAAAGTTTAATATCGACATGAAAATAATATTACTTCAAGCATACTAACAAAGCAATAATGTCTTCTCAAAATAACATGGCCAAAGAAAGTTATCCCTACTAAATCATATAGTCTGGCTATGCAAAGTATTTAATCATGCACAACCCCGATGACAAGCCAAGCAATTGTTTCATACTTTTGATGTTCTCAAACTTTTTCAATCTTCACGCAATATATGAGCGTGATCCATGGACATAGCATTATATGTGGAATAGAATGGTGGTTGTGGAGAAGACAAAAAGGAGAAGATAGTCTCACATCAACTAGGCGTATCAACGGGCTATGGAGATGCCCATCAATAGATATCAATGTGAGTGAGTAGGGATTGCCATGCAATGGATGCACTAGAGCTATAAGTGTATGAAAGCTCAACAAAAGAAACTAAGTGGGTGTGCATCCAACTCGCTTGCTCACGAAGACCTAGGTCATTTTGAGGAAGCCCATCATTGGAATATACAAGCCAAGTTCTATAATGTAAAATTCCCACTAGTATATGAAAGTGACAACATAGGAGACTCTCTATCATGAAGATCATGGTGCTACTTTGAAGAACAAGTGTGGTAAAAGGATAGTAACATTGTCCCTTCTCTCTTTTTCTCTCATTTTGTTTTTTTTATTTGGGCCTTTTTATCTTTTTTTATGGCCTCTTTTTTTTCGTCTGGAGTCTCATCCCGACTTGTGGGGGAATCATAGTCTCCATCATCCTTTCCTCACTTGGGACAATGCTCTAATAATGATGATCATCACACTTTTATTAACTTACAACTCAAAAATTACAACTCAATACTTAGAACAAAATATGACTCTATGTGAATGCCTCCGGTGGTGTACCGGGATATGCAATGAATCAAGAGTGACATGTATGAAAGAATTATAAAGGTGGCTTTGCCACAAATACGATGTCAACTACATGATCATGCAAAGCAATATGACAATGATGAAGCGTGTCATAATAAACGGAACGGTGGTAAGTTGCATGGCAATATATCTCGGAATGGCTATGGAAATGCCATAATAGGTAGGTATGGTGGCTGTTTTGAGGAAGGTATATGGTGGGTGTATGATACCGGCGAAAAGTGCGTGGTAATAGAGAGGCTAGCAATGGTGGAAGGGTGAGAGTGCGTATAATCCATGGACCCAACATTAGTCATAAAGAACTCACATACTTATTGCAAAAATCTATTAGTTATCGAAACGAAGTACTACGCGCATGCTCCTAGGGGGATAGATTGGTAGGAAAAGACCATCGCTCGTCCCCGACCGCCACTCATAAGGAAGACAATCAATAAATAAATCATGCTCCGACTTCATCAAATAACGGTTCACCATACGTGCATGCTACCGAAATCTCAAACTTTAGAACAAGTATTTCTCAAATTCACAACTACTCAACTAGCATGACTCTAATATCACCAGCTTCATATCTCAAAACAATTATCAAGTATCAAACTTCTCATAGTATTCGATGCACTTTATATGATAGTTTTTATTATACCCATCTTGGATGTTCATCATATTAGGACTAATTTTATAGCCAAAGCAAACTACCATGCTGTTCTAAAAGACTCTCAAAATAATATAAGTGAATCATGAGAGATCAATAATTTCTATAAAATAAAACTACCACCGTGCTCTAAAAGATATAAGTGAAGCACTAGAGCAAATTTATCTAGCTCAGAAGATATAAGTGAAGCACATAGAGTATTCTAATAAATTCCGATTGATGTGTGTCTCTCCCAAAAGGTGTGTACAGAAAGGATGATTGTGGTAAACTAAAAAGCAAAGACACAAATCATACAAGACGCTCCAAGCAAAACACATATCATGCGGTGAATAAAAATATAGCCTCAAGTAAAGTTACCGATAGACGAAGACGAAAGAGGGGATGCCTTCCGGGGCATCCCCAAGCTTAGGCTTTTGGTTGTCCTTGAATTTTACCTTGGGGTTCCTTGGGCATCCCCAAGCTTAGGCTCTTGCCACTCCTCATTCCATAATCCATCAAATCTTTACCCAAAACTTGAAAACTTCACAACACAAAACTTAACAGAAAATCTTATGAGCTCCGTTAGCGAAAGAAAACAAACCACCACTTCATGGTACTGTAGTCATAGATTCATCAAAATAAGCAAACAACACACGAAAAACAGAATCTGTCAAAAACGGAACAGTCTGTAGTAATCTGTATCAAACGTATACTTATGGAACTCCAAAAATTCTGAAATAAATTGCTGGACGTGAGGAATTTGTCTATTAATCATCTTCAAAAATAATCAACTAAATAGCAATCTCCAGTAAAAAGTTGTAGCTAATCTCGTGAGCGCTAAAGTTTCTGTTTTTTACAGCAAGATAAAAAAGACTTCACCCAAGTCTTTCCAAAGGTTCTACTTGGCACAAACACTAATAAAAACGTAAAACCACATCTAAACAGAAGATAGATGAATTATTTATTACTAAACAGAACCAAAAATCAAGAAACAAAAATAAAATTGGGTTGCCTCCCAACAAGCGCTATCGTTTAACGCCCCTAGCTAGGCATAAAGGCAAGAATAGATCTAGGTATTGCCATAATAATGGTAAGGTAAATCACGAAAACTCATCTCATATTCCCTACGTTCAGCAGCAAGTTTTCTTTGTGGCAAGCAAAAGTAATCAAAAGGGATAAATTTAATGGGACAAAAGTCCCCAAGATCAAGCTCGGGAGGTATGGGTTCCTCCTTCGGCCCCTTATATTGCACAACCAATTCATCATGAGCCTTTGTTCAAGAGAAAAACCTAACCCGTTGTTATGAATAGCAAAATCATCATTGAGTTCAGAAATTCTATCAACTATTACATCGGTAGGAACTTTCTTTCTAAGGTTTTCATTGTAAGCAACATGATCTAAAGATCGCAAACGCATTAAGTCTTCTTGATTAAAAAGGATAGCCTCTATGGGAGGACGACCAGCGTCCACCCTATAATGCGCAAAAATTTCAGTGGCCTCTTTCATTATAAATCTAAACTCATGTGCCAAAAAGATAGTAGCCGCTCGCTTAACAGAAGAATGCTCGATATTGGAAAACTCTAGAAAAATCCTTTGTATGCATGGATGCATATGGATAAATTGTCTTTCAAGTTCAACTACGAGCAAGGATACAACATCCGCAAGACTACTAGTTCTATGAAGAATAGACCCACCCATAGAGGGCAGGGCACCGGCACAAGTAAATAAATCTTGAATAACTCCTTTTCCAATAATATTATCGCTACCAATCCAAAACTTTTTAGTGTGTAAAATAGTAGGATCTTCAAGAGGAACATCAAAAACATCAAAGTTTTCCATATTATTATCCTTATCAACGATAACCTCCCCAGTTTCAGACATGACGGCAACATAGAGAACGAACACACAAGAAGCAAGCGAAAAGAGACGAACGGAAAAAAGAGGGCGAATAAAACGACAAGGGTGAAGTGGGGGAGAGGAAAATGAGAGGCAAGTGGCAAATAATGTAATGCGAGGGATAAGAGTTGTGATGGGTACTTGGTATGTCTTGACTTGACTTGGCAACTGCGCCAGAGATGGCTAGATGCTGGGAGATCAAATCTTGACTTGACTTGGCGTAAGCCTCCCCGGCAACGGCGCTAGAAATTCTTCTTGCTTCTCTTGAGCACTGCGTTGGTTTTCCCTGTAAGAGGAAAGGGTGATGCAGCAAAGTAGCGTAAGTATTTCCCTCAGTTTTTGAGAACCAAGGTATCAATCCAGTAGGAGGTTACACACAAGTCGCCTTATACCTGCACAAACAAATAAGAACCTTGCAACCAACGCAATAGAGGGGTTGTCAATCCCTTCACGACCACTTGCAAAAGTGAGATCTGATAGAGATAAAAAGATAAATATTTTTGGTATTTTTATGATATAGATTGAAAGTAAAGATTGCAAAATAAAAATAGATTGGAAACTTATATGATGGAAAATAGACCCGGGGGCCATAGGCTTCACTAGTGGCTTCTCTCAAGATAGCATAAGTATTACGGTGGGTGAACAAATTACTGTCGAGCAATTGATAGAAAAGTGCATAATTATGAGAATATCTAGGCTTGATCATGTATATAGGCATCACGTCCGCGACAAGTAGACCGAAACGATTCTGCATCTACTACTATTACTCCACACATCGACCGCTATCCAGCATGCATCTAGAGTATTAAGTTCATAAGAACGGAGTAACGCATTAGGCAAGATGACATGATGTAGAGGGATAAACTCAAGCAATATGATATAAACCCCATCTTTTTATCCTCGATGGCAACAATACAATACGTGCCTTGCTGCCCCTGCTGTCACTGGGAAAGGACACCACAAGATTGAACCCAAAGCTAAGCACTTCTCCCATTGCAAGAAAGATCAATCTAGTAGGCCAAACCAAACTGATAATTCGAAGAGACTTGCAAAGATAACCAATCATACATAAAAGAATTCAGAGAAGATTCAAATATTGTTCATAGATAATCTTGATCATAAACCCATAATTCATCGGATCTCGACAAACACACCGAAAAAAGAGTTACATCGAATAGATCTCCAAGAGAATCGAGGAGAACTTTGTATTGAGATCCAAAGAGAGAGAAGAAAGCATCTAGCTAATAACTATGGACCCGAAGGTCTGTGGTAAACTACTCACACATCATCGGAGAGGCTATGGTGTTGATGTAGAAGCCCTCCGTGATCGATTCCCCCTCCGGCGGAGCGCCGGAAAAGGCCCCAAGATGGGATCTCACGGGTACAGAAGGTTGCGGCGGTGGAAATAGGGTTTCGTGGTGCTCCTGGATGTTTTCGGGGTATATGGGTATATATAGGAGGAAGAAGTAGGTCGGTGGAGTTGCGAGGGGCCCATGAGGGTGGGGGCGCGCCCAAGGGGCAGGCGCGCCTCCCTGCCTCGTGGCCTCCTCGATTCTTTCTTGACGTCCACTCCAAGTCCTCTGGATCACGTTTGTTCCAAAAATAACTCTCCCGAAGGTTTTATTCCGTTTGGACTCCGTTTGATATTCCTTTTTTGTGAAACACTAAAATAGGCAAAAAACAGCAATTTGCACTGGGCCTTCAGTTAATAGGTTAGTCCCAAAAATAATATAAAAGTGCTTAGTAAAGCCCATTAAACATCCAAAACAGATAATATAATAGCATGGAATAATAAAAAATTATAGATACATTGGAGATGTATCAGTAGCCGGCCGGCCGGCTTCTCGCTTGACTAGCTACATTCTGGACGACCGAAGTACTTGTCTATCCTAAACAACCAAGTCCCTGACCCAGCCACAGACTGTAGAGCGGCTGTCCGGCTGGCAGGGCGACAGTTAAAGGAAGGCGGCAAATGAAAAAGCCAAAAAAAGCAAAACCAAGCCAGAACCCGGCAAGAGCGCAAGCTTGTGCGAGAATAAAGTTATTTACATAGCAAAAGGCCCATGGCCAGTATTCCACGGAGTTTGAATTACACCCCTAGCGGGTGGAACTGCGCAAATTTAACTTGTCATTCTAAGTACAAGACAGAAAAAGCACAAAAGATAAAATGACCGCGTAGGCCAGGGGCGCTGCAGGCGGAGTGGAAAGGACGGCAGAGGCAGAAGCGCCGGCTTGTGGGGCGTCCGACTGGTGGGTGTCGGCCTGGTCAGCACCGGCGGCGGTCGGCACGGCCTGCAGCGGCTCGCTGGTCGAGGCTTGATCCGGCTGAGGCCGGTTGCTCGCTCCATCGTTCGGTGCGTGTCTTCGCCTTCCTCGTCCTCGTCCTCATCCTCCTCGCCCTCGTCGCTGGAGGCGATCTCCTTTGTCGAGTCCTCCCCCTCCTCCGGGTTCAGCCCAACCCAGTTGGGCAGCACCTCAGCGCCGTCGTCGTCCAACTCCGGGACGAAGACGGCGGTGTCGGTGAACTCGGTGATCGCCGCCGCGCACCGCCTCCAGCTCTGGTCCGGCCTCCTGCCTGAAGGTGGCCAGCTGCGCCAGCCTCAGATCCGGGTACCAAGCCTTGGCGAATTCCAACACTGTCCTGGCGCCTGCTCGAGTCGCGGCGCCCTTCCAGACCTCGAACCACCCGACTGTTACCTCCAGCCAGTTGGCAGTCCGACTGGGGGTGCAGGGGACCTGAGCGTCCGGCCAGAGAGCGGCCAGCACCTGTGACCCGACACGCTGCAGGTGGCGAAGCAGACGGTAAGCTGGCACCAAGCGTGTCTTGATGGCCAGAAGCTGCTCGCCAAGGTTGCAAGGTGCGTTCGGCGGAATGTCTACGCCCACCCTCCTCCTGATCGCACCGCGCCTCGGTGGCCTGGCTGACGGTGACAGACTGACCGGGAAGAAATTCTGCACAAGAAGAATATCAAAGAATTAGAAGCCAGAAGCCGGCTCCCGCAGCAGTCGGCGACTGTGCAACAAAAGAAGAAATGACTTACCATCGATCATGTCCTCGATCTCGCCGTAGCAGTTCGACATGAACTTCCCCCTCTCGGCCCAGTTCGAGCGCTGAGCCTCGTACTCGGCCTTGAGGAGGGCTTCGCTGTCCTTTAGCTTCTGTACCTCCGCCTGGTGCTTCTCCGCCTGGTCCGCCAACTCCTTCGCTAGTCGGTCGCGCTCCTGGGCGGCTTGACTGCACTCCTGCTCCTTGGTGTGAAGTTCGGACTCAACCTCACCCAGGCGCTTCTGCAGACCAGCAGCGGCCTCTGCCAAGACAAGAAAGAGAAAACGTCAGCATCAACCGAAAGCAAGTAGTTGCTGGAAGATCCAACCCGACTGATCAGCAGTCGGCCCGAATCTCGGGGGCTACACCCAGCGGGTGTGCTGACGCGCCCCCGTGGAAAGATCAACGATCCGCTTGGCCAGCTCCTGGTGCTGGGAGTTGTAGGCGGCCGCGTGAAGGTTGTGGTAGTCCTGCAACAAAGACAATGGAAGAAAAGACACTTCAGCACTCGGAAGTTCACCTTGGGGTTCCGACCCGCCTGCTTAGTAGCCGGCCCGTAACTCGGGGACTACACCCAGTGGGTGCGCTGACGTGCCCCCACGGAAGATTACAAGAATTAAAAAACAAGAAGCGAATAGCGTACCCGGACGGCCGCCTGCCTTGCCAAAAGCTCCTTCCTGTACTGCAGGAGGGTGGCACCATGGGTGTTGAACTGGGCCAGGATGTTTTGCACTGCCACGTTGAGGACACCCGAGCCAGCCCCGGACGTCCATTCCGGAGAAGCGGCGTTGGTGGCCTCAGTGCCGGGCGGGGACGAGCTCACGGCCCCAACCTCTATCGGACTTGGCACCGAGACCGCCTTCACCGGGCGCTGGCACGCGGGAATGCGGATTGTGGCAATCCGGCCCACCACCAGGTCGCCACCAGATGGCGGCACCACCGGCGCTTCGGGCCGACTGCCCTGCGCGCCGGCAGTCAGCGCGCGCGGAGGCACCTCCGTCTCCAAGACGACGGGGGTCGGCTCCTCTCCTCCCCAGGGCCGGCTGGTCGGCCCTAGCCCCTCCAGTCGGCGCCTGGCCCTCCAACACCGGCGGCTCCGCATGCTGTGGGCCGGTGGCCTCCGGAGCCCTGCCACGGGATGCCTCCTCCTCCTGTGCCTTGGCGGCCGCGTCTGCCTGCTCCTTGGCCGCCGCGTCGGCTTGTGCCTTGGCCGCCACATCGGCTTTCGCTCGTGCCGCCTCGGCCACTTCCGCATCTGCTCGGGCCTCGGTGTCCCGCTCCTGCTGTGCCTCCAGCGTGTTTTTCTCCGTCGCCTCCCAAAGGGCGGCGACCGGGTCCACGCGGCGTAAGACTTTGGGGCTGCCTGCCGCCCCAAACACCGAGGCGGACGGGGCCCACGAGAGAGAAAGCAGGGCCCTGCACGACATAGCAAGAAGAAGCTAAGAAGAGTTTGTGAAAAAAGAGAAGCAAACGCAAGACAAAACACAAAAGCACTTACGCGAACACCATCGGGCGCTGCTTCGGGCCCTTCCAGATGATGGCCGCCTTCGCGGCCTCTTGCCGCTTGGTCGTGGCGACTGAGGCCTTGGCCTTCTTGGACGGCCGGTTGCCGAACATCCCGACGTCGGCCCGACGCTTCGGCACGCCGGGTGCTCCAGTCGGCGCCGTCGAGGAGCCGGCGCTTGTCCTGTCGGCGTCGAGGGCGTGGCTCGTTGTCCTCCTCGTCATCGTCCGACCACTCCCCGAGGCCCCCTCCTGCGGAGCCACCTGCTCCCTCGCCGCCGCTTCATGCGGCGTCGTCCTTCTCCATGGCGGCCGCCCCCAGCTCGGGGTCATCCACGTCGCTTTCCGCACGGTACGCCAGGTACTAATGGCCTGGGGCCGGCGCGCCAGTTGCCGTCTGGCCCGGGAAGCGCTGCATCACGGTCGGATGGACAGGTGGCAAGAAGAATTTGTGGCAAGCAAAGAAAGAAAATCAGAGACTTACCGGGGCGGCGGGTTGACGCGGCTGTACGGCTCCTTGCCGAACCGCCAGCTTCCCTCGACGAGCTTGCAGTCGGAGAAGTGGTTGACTAGCCGGACCACCTCCGTGTCCAGCAGCGCCTTGGTGGACATCCGGCACGGGTCCCGGAGCCCACTCATGTTGCTGATCAGATGGGGCCGGGCTTGGAGAGGCAGCACCCAGCGCTCCACGAAGGCGACCAACAAATCCAAGGCCTTGAGGCCCTCCGACTCCGTCATCTCTTGGAGCTGGGTGAGAGCGGTGGAGACGGCGGTCGACAGCGTCCTCGGCCGGAACTTCCAGTTGGTGCGAGGCTCAACAGGCGGGCCGGCTGCGTAAGCCGGCAAGTTGACATAGTCCCGCGTCGCGTGGATGTTCTGGACATAGAAGTACGACTTCTGCCAGAGCTTGGCCGACTGCAGTAGTGCGAGGGCCGGGAAGCGGACGCAGGCCCTGCACTGGGCCGCCTCGTCTTTGGCGGCGGAGCCGAGCTTGAGGTAGAAGAGCCGCCCCATAGCTCAAGTGAGGGCAAGACGCCAAGGTACCCCTCGCAGAGGGTGACAAAGGTGGCAAGCAGCACCACCGTGTTCGGCGTGAGATGGTGGGGTTGGAGTTGGTAGAAGTCGAGAAAGGAATGAAGAAAGCCGCTCGCCAGCAGGCCAAAGCTGCAGAGGAAGTGCGACCGAAAGACGAAGCGCTCGCCGTCCTCCAGCACCGTCGAGATCTCCCTCTCGGGGGAACACGCACCTTCACGTTCGCTGTGCGGGGAAGCCGCCACGTCTGGCGGAGGAACTCGAGGTGGTCTTCATGGACGTTGGAGCCCTCTCAATCACCGTGGCGTCCGCCGCGCGCCATGGATGTGGTTGCTCGGTGTCGGCGCGAAGAGGTCACGCGATGGTGAGGCAGTGACGATTCGGAGAAGTCAGACGACGGCGGGCTACAGCGGCGCTCCGGCGGCGAGCAGCAGCACAGCAGCAGCAAAGAAGACAGAGGAAGAAGATGGAGGGCAATGAGGGCGCGCGTGCGTTCTGCCGCGCCCTTCTCCCCCTACTTATAGGCGTGTGGCGGCGGAGCCGAGGAGGCAAACCGTGGAGAGGCGTGGGATTAACTGCACCCACGCCCCGCATGACCCCGCACTTTCCGCGCCTTAACGGCGCGTAATTAAAGCGTCTGAGAAGTGCAACCGCTCGCCTCGCCCGCAGCGGATCCGCGCATGCGCCGAGGCCCCGTTGTGGCAGGCCCGGGCCTGCAGCGACGTCCCGTCCCGCGTGTGGGCCGGTAGGCCGGCCTGGTCTGCTGGCGCGGCGTGGCAAGTAGGCAACGGGCGGCAAGCCTGTCGCCTGGCTGGCCCGCCACCCGGTGCCTACCCTGACGTTTCGAATTCACCAGTCGGCCGGCCCCTTCTTGGCCGGCTCCTAACAGTTGGCATCGCCAGAAGACGGACGAAGCAAGATTACTAGATCACTCGGAGTAGGAAACTGCAGAGGCTCCTCGATTTCAGCCGCGGCGTGATACGTCTCCAACGTATCTATAATTTTTGATTGCTCCATGCTATATTATATTCTGTTTTGGACATTATTGGGCTTTATTATACACTTTTATATTATTTTTGGGACTAACCTATTAATCGGAGGCCTAGCCCAGAATTGCTAGTTTTTGCCTATTTTAGAGTTTCGCAGAAAAAGAATATCAAACGGAGTCCAAACGGAATGAAACCTTCGGGAACGTGATTTTCGAAACGAACATGATCCAAAGGACTTGGACCCTACGTCAAGAAAGCAACCAGGAAGCCACAAAGTAGGGGGGCGCGCCTACCCCCCTGGGCGCGCCCTCCACCCTCGTGGGCCCCACGTTGCTCCACGAACGTACTCCTTCCTCCTATATATACCTACGTACCCCCAAACTACCAGATACGGAGCCAAAAACCTAATTCCACCGCCGCAACCTTCTGTACCCGTGAGATCCCATCTTGGGGCCTGTTCCGGAGCTCCGCCGGAGGGGGCATCTATCACGGAGGGCTTCTACATCAACACCATAGCCTCTCTGATGATGTGTGAGTAGTTTACCTCAGACCTTCGGGTCCATAGTTATTAGCTAGATGGCTTCCTCTCTCTTTGTAGATCTCAATACAATGTTCTCCCCCTCTCTTGTGGAGATCTATTCGATGTAATCTTCTTTTGCGGTGTGTTTGTTGAGACCGATGAATTGTGGGTTTATGATCAAGTTTACCTATGAACAATATTTGAATCTTCTGAATTCTTTTATGTATGATTGGTTATCTTTGCAAGTCTCTTCGGATTATCAGTTTGGTTTGGCCTACTAGATTGATCTTTCTTGCAATGGGAGAAGTGCTTAGCTTTGGGTTCAATCTTGCGGTGTCCTTTCCCAGTGACAGTAGGGGCAACAAGGAACATATTGTATTGTTGCCATCGAGGATAAAAAGATGGGGTTTATATCATATTGCATGAGTTTATCCATCTACATCATGTCATCTTACTTAAAGTGTTACTCTGTTCTTATGAACTTAATACTCTAGATGCATGCTGGATAGCGGTCGATGTGTGGAGTAATAGTAGTAGATGCAGGCAGGAGTCGGTCTACTTGTCTCGGACGTGATGCCTATATACATGATCATACCTAGATATTCTCATAACTATGCTCAATTTTGTCAATTGCTCAACAGTAATTTGTTCACCCACCGTAAAATACTTATGCTCTTGAGAAGCCACTAGTGAAACCTATGGCCCCCGGGTCTATTTTCCATTATATTAATCTTCCAACAACAAGCTATTTCCATTGCCTTTTATTTTGCTTTTATTTTACTTTGCATCTTTATCATAAAAATACCAAAAATATTATCTTATCATATCTATCAAATCTCACTCTCGTAAGTGACCATGTAGGGATTGACAACCCCTTATCGCGTTGGTTGCGAGGATTTATTTGTTTGTGTAGGTGCGAGGGACTCGTGCGTGGCCACCTACTGGATTGATACCTTGGTTCTCAAAAACTGAGGGAAATACTTACGCTACTTTGCTGGATCACCATTTCCTCTTCAAGGGAAAACCAAAGCAGTGCTCAAGAGGTAGCAAGAAGGATTTCTGGCGCCGTTGCCGGGGAGGCTTACGCAAGGTCAAGTCAAGATTTGGACTCCCGACAACGAGCCATTTCTAGCGCCGTTGCCGGGGTGGTCTACCTAAAAGTCAACATACCAAGTACCCATCACAAACCCTTATCCCCGTATTACATTATTTTCCATTTGCCTCTCGTTTTCCTCTCCCCCACTTCACCCTTGCCGTTTTATTCGCCCTCTCTTTTCCGCTCGCCTCTTTTTCGCTTGCTTCTTGTTTGCTCATGTGTTGGATTGCTTGTTTGTCACGATGGCTCAAGATAATACCAAATTATGTGACTTTACCAATACCAACAACAATGATTTCCTTAGCACTCCGATTGCTCCTCTTACCGATACTGAATCTTGTGAAATCAATGCTGCTTTGTTGAATCTTGTCATGAAAGATCAATTCGCCGGCCTTCCTAGTGAAGATGCCGCTACTCATCTAAATAGCTTCGTTGATTTGTGTGATATGCAAAAGAAGAAAGATGTTGACAATGATATTGTAAAATTGAAGCTATTTCCTTTTTCGCTTAGAGATCGTGCTAAAGCTTGGTTTTCATCTTTGCCTAAAAATAGTATTGATTCTTGGAATAAGTGCAAAGATGCTTTTATCTCTAAGTATTTTCCTCCCGCTAAGATTATCTCTCTTAGAAACGATATTATGAATTTTAAGCAACTTGATCATGAACATGTTGCACATGCTTGGGAGAGGATGAAATTAATGATACGCAATTGCCCTACGCATGGTTTGGATTTGTGGATGATTATACAAAAATGTTATGCCGGATTGAATTTTGCTTCTAGAAATCTTTTAGATTCGGCCGCGGGAGGCACTTTTATGGAAATCACTTTAGGAGAAGCTAGTAAACTCCTAGATAATATTATGGTTAATTATTCTCAATGGCACACTGAAAGATCTACTAGTAAAAAAGTGCATGCGATAGAAGAAATTAATGTTTTGAGTGGAAAGATGGATGAACTTATGAAATTATTTGCTACTAAGAGTGTTTCTTCTGATCCTAATGATATGCCTTTGTCTACTTTGATTGAGAATAATAATGAATCCATGGATGTGAATTTTGTTGGTAGGGATAATTTTGGCAACAACGCGTATAGAGGAAACTTTAATCCTAGGCCTTATCCTAGTAATTCCTCTAATAATTATGGTAATTCCTACAACAATTCTTATGGAAACTTTAATAATATGCCTTCTGAATTTGAGACTAGTGTTAGGGAATTTATGAATTCGCAAAAGAATTTCAATGCTTTGCTTGAAGAGAAATTGCTTAAAGTTGATGAATTGGCTAGGAACGTTGATAGAATTTCTCTTGGTGTTGATTCTTTAAAACTTAGATCTATTCCTCCTAAGCATGATATCAATGAGTCTCTCAAAGCCATGAGAATTTCCATTGATGAGTGCAAAGAATGAACCGCTAGGATGCGTGCTAAGAAAGATTGCTTTATGAAAGCGTGTTCTTCTAGTTCCTTTGAAAATAAAGATGAAGATCTAAAGGTTATTGATGTGTCCCCTATCAAATCTTTGTTTTGCAATATGAATCTTAATAATGATGGGACTGAATATGATCCACCTTTACCTAGAAGGCATTCCAGAATTTCGGAGTTTTTAGATCTTGATGCTAAAATTGATAAAAGTGGGATTGAAGAGATCAAAACATTAGATATTAATGAACCCACTATTTTGGATTTCAAGGAATTTAATTATGATAATTGCTCTTTGATAGATTGTATTTCCTTCTTGCAATCCGTGCTAAATTCTCCTCATGCTTATAGTCAAAATAAAGCCTTTACCAAACATATCGTTGATGCTTTGATGCAATCTTATGAAGAAAAACTTGAGTTGGAAGTTTCTATCCCTAGAAAACTTTATGATGAGTGCGAACCTACTATTAAAATTAAGATTAAAGATCATGAATGCTATGCTTTGTGTGATTTGGGTGCTAGTGTTTCCACCATTCCAAAAACTTTGTGTGATTTGCTAGGTTTCCGTGATTTTGATGATTGCTCTTTAAACTTGCACCTTGCGGATTCCACTACTAAGAAACCTATGAGAAGAATTAATTATGTTCTTATTGTTGCAAATAGGAACTATGTGCCCATAGATTTTATCGTTCTTGACATAGATTGCAATCCTTCATGTCCTATTATTCTTGGTAGACCTTTCCTTAGAACGATTGGTGCAATTATTGATATGAAGGAAGGGAATATTAGATTCCAATTTCCATTAAAGAAAGGCATGGAACACTTACCTAGGAATAAAATAAAATTACCATATGAATCTATCATGAGAGCCACTTATGGATTGCCTACCAAAGATGGCAATACCTAGATCTATCCTTGCTTCTATGCCTAGCTAGGGGCGTTAAACGATAGCGCTTGTTGGGAGGCAACCCAATTTTATTTTTAGTTTTTTGCTTTTTGCTTCTGTTCAGGAACAAATATTTGTTCTAGCATCTGGTTAGAGGCTTCTATGCCTAGCTAGGGGCGTTAAACGATAGCGCTTGTTGGGAGGCAACCCAATTTTATTTTTAGTTTTTTGCTTTTTGCTTCTGTTCAGGAACAAATATTTGTTCTAGCATCTGGTTAGAGGTGTTTTTATGTTTTAATTAGTGTTTGTGCCAAGTTTAACCTATAGGATCTTCTTGGATGATAGTTATTTGATCTTGCAGAAAATTCCAGAAACTTTCTGTTCACGAAAATAATTGTTAAAAATCACCAGAACGTGATAAAATATTGATTCCAATTGATTATGATCAATAAACAAATTTTCTAGGTCGTCCTATTTTGGTTGAATTTTTGGAGTTCCAGAAGTTTGCGTTAGTTACAGATTACTACAGACTGTTCTGTTTTTGACAGATTCTGTTTTTCGTGTGTTGTTTGCTTATTTTGATGAATCTATGGCTAGTAAAATAGTTTATAAACCATAGAGAAGTTGTAATACAGTAGGTTTAACACCAATATAAATAAAGAATGAGTTCATTACAGTACCTTGAAGTGGTCTTTTGTTTTCTTTCGCTAACGGAGCTCACGAGATTTTCTGCTGAGTTTTGTGTTGTGAAGTTTTCAAGTTTTGGGTGAAAGATTTGATGGATTATGGAACAAGGAGTGGTAAGAGCCTAAGCTTGGGGATTTACATGGCACCCCCAAGATAATCTAAGGTCACCTAAAATCCAAAGCTTGGGGATGCCCCGGAAGGCATCCCCTCTTTCGTCTACTTCCATCGGTAACTTTACTTGGAGCTATATTTTTATTCACCACATGATATGTGTTTTGCTTGGAGCGTCTTGTATTATTTGAGTCTTTATTTTTTAGTTTACCACAATCATATTTGATGTACACACCTTTTGAGAGAGACACAGATGATTCGGAAATTATTAGAATACTCTATGTGCTTCACTTATATCTTTTGAGTTATATAGTTTTTGCTCTAGTACTTCACTTATATCTTTTAGAGCACGGTGGTGGATTTGTTTTATAGAAACTATTGATCTCTCATGCTTCACTTAGATTATTTTGAGAGTCTTAAATAGCATGGTAATTTTCTTAAATAAACCTAATATGCTAGGTATTCAAGATTAGTAAAAACTTTCTTATGAGTGTGCTGAATACTAAGAGAAGTTTGATGCTTGATGATTGTTTTGAGACATGGAGGTAGTGATATCAAAGTTGTGCTAGTTGAGTAGTTGTGAATTTGAGAAATACTTGTGTTGAAGTTTGCAAGTCCCGTAGCATGCACGTATGGTAAACGTTATGTAACAAATTTGAAACATGAGGTGTTCTTTGATTGTCCTCCTTATGAGTGGCGGTCGGGGACGAGCGATGGTCTTTTCCTACCAATCTATCCCCCTAGGAGCATGCGCGTAGTGCTTGTTTTTTGATGACTTGTAGATTTTTGCAATAAGTATGTGAGTTCTTTATGACTAATGTTGAGTCCATGGATTATACGCACTCTCACCTTTCCATTATTGCTAGCCTCTTTGGTACCGTGCATTGCCCTTTCTCACATTGAGAGTTGGTGCAAACTTCGCCGGTGCATCCAAACCCCGTGATATGATACGCTCTTTCACACATAAACCTCCTTACATCTTCCTCAAAACAGCCACCATACCTACCTATTATGGCATTTCCATAGCCATTCCGAGATATATTGCCATGCAACTTTCCACCGTTCCATTTATCATGACACGTTCATCATTGTCATATTGCTTTGCATGATCATGTAGTTGACATAGTATTTGTGGCAAAGCCACCGTTCATAATTCTTTCATACATGTCACTCTTGGTTCATTGCATATCTCGGTACACCGCCGGAGGCATTCATATAGAGTCATACTTGTTCTAGTATCGAGTTGTAATCATTGAGTTGTAAATAAATAGAAGTGTGATGATGATCATTTTCTAGAGCATTGTCCCAAGTGAGGAATAAAAAAAAGAGAGAAAGGCCATAAAAAAAGAGAAGGCCCAAAAAAAATGAGAGAAAAAGAGAGAAGGGACAATGTTACTATCCTTTTACCACACTTATGCTTCAAAGTAGCACCATGATCTTCATGATAGAAAGTCTCTTGTTTTTTCACTTGCATATACTAGTGGGAATTTTTCATTATAGAACTTGGCTTGTATATTCCAACAATGGGCCTCCTCAAGTGCCCTAGGTCTTCGTGAGCAAGCAAGTTGGATGCACACCCACTTAGTTTGTTTTGTTGAGCTTTCATATATTTATAGCTCTAGTGCATCTGTTGCATGGCAATCCCTACTCCTTGGATTAACATCAATCGATGGGCATCTCCATAGCTCATTGATTAGCCTCGTTGATGTGAGACTTTCTCCTTTTTTGTCTTCTCCACATAACCCCCATCATCATATTCTATTCCACCCAAAGTGCTATATCCATGGCTCACGCTCATGTATTGCGTGAAGGTTGAAAAAGTCTGAGATTACTAAAATATGAAACAATTGCTTGGCTTGTCATCGGGGTTGTGCATGATGAGAGCATTCTTGTGTGATGAAAATGGAGCATGACTAAACTATATGGTTTTGTAGGGATGAACTTTCTTTGGCCATGTTATTTTGAGAGGACATAATTGCTTAGTTAGTATGCTTGAAGTATTATTATTTTTATGTCTTTGCATCTTTATCATAAAAATACCAAAAATATTATCTTATCATATCTATCAAATCTCACTCTCGTAAGTGACCGTGTAGGGATTGACAACCCCTTATCGCGTTGGTTGCGAGGATTTATTTGTTTGTGTAGGTGCGAGGGACTCGTGCGTGGCCTCCTACTGGATTGATACCTTGGTTCTCAAAAACTGAGGGAAATACTTACGCTACTTTGCTGCATCACCCTTTCCTCTTCAAGGGAAAACCAGCGCAGTGCTCAAGAGGTAGCACGGCGCCCCACCAGCTTCGGGGACTACTGTCGAAGGGATTGACCACTGGTAGCCTCATCAGCACCCTATAGTATTTCAAGACATCGGGGCTAGTTGCGCCCTGACACCTTCCGGACGAAAGGCCGACCCCTTGGACCGACTGGTCCAATGGGCCGGCTGCCAGAAGATGGTGTGCTCCCAATAGGTGGCCCCAGAGAGCCGGCATCTAGCAGGCGGCTCGGCGCCCCTCAAAGTTTGCACCCACCTACTGCGACAAGACGGGGCGTGGCTACAGTACAACCTGCCACCCCCGAATCCAGGGCGGAACGTGGCCACAGTGCGGGTGTACCAAGCGTACATCCCTCGCCCGGCGCGGCACTCTTGCCATGGAGCCCATGACATCACCTACGTCAGACGGAGCCATGCTCCCACGATGGGCGGTCGGTACGGCCCGTGATACGTCTCCAACGTATCTATAATTTTTGATTGGTCCATGCTGTTTTATTATCAACCTTGGATGTTTTATAATCATCTTATATCATTTTTTGGTACTAACCTATTGACATAGTGCCAAGTGCCACTTGCTATTTTTTCCATGTTTTTTACATCGCAGAAAATCCTTATCAAACAGAGTCCAAATGCCACGAAACTTTACGGAGTTTTTTATGGACCAGAAGGAAGAAGTTGGGCCCTGGTTGCACCTGGGGGAGTCCCGAGGAGGGGACAACCCACCAGGGCGCGCCAGGAGGCCCAGGCGCGCCCTGGTGGGTTGTGCCCACCTCGGGTGCCCCCCGGACCGCCCGTTTGCTCTATAAATACCCCAATATTCCAGAAACCCTAGTACGGTCGACGAAATATTCATCCAGCCGCCGCAGATTCTAGAACCACCAGATCCAATCTAGACACCATCTCGGATGGGGTTCACCACCTCCATTGGTGCCTCTCCGATGATGCGTGAGTAGTTATTTGTAGACCTTCGGGTCCGTAGTTAGTAGCTAGATGGCTTTCTCTCTCTCGCTCGCTGAATTCTCAATGCAATGGTCTCTTGGAGATCCATATGATGTAATTCTTCTTGCGGTGTGTTTGTTGGGATCTGATGAACTTTGAGTTTATGATCAGTCATATCTTTTTATATCCATGAAAGTTATTTGAGTTTCTTTGATCTCTTATATGCGTGATCTCTTATAGCCTCATATTTATTCTCCGACATTTGAGTTTTGTTTAGCCATCTTTATCTATTAATCTTGCAATGGGAAGAGGTGCCCGGTAGTGGGTTCGATCTTACGGTGCTCGATCCCAGTGACAGAAAGGGAACCGACACGTATGTATCGTTGCTACTAAGGATAAAAAGACATGATCGATATCTACCGCCATATAGATAAACGGATCTTGTCTACATCATGTAATCGTTCTTATTGCATTACTCCGTTTTCCATGAACTTAATACACTAGATGCATGCTGGATAGCGCTCGATGTGTGGAGTAATAGTAGTAGATGCAGGCAGGAGTCGGTCTACTAAACTTGGACGTGATGCCTATGTATTGATCATTGCCTAGATATCGTCATAATTATTTGAGGTTATCAATTGCCCAACAGTAATTTGTTTACCCACCGTTTGCTATCTTTATCGAGAGAAGCCACTAGTGAAACCTACGGCCCCCGGGTCTTCTTTCTCATATATTTGCTTGCGATCTACTTTTTCCTTACTTTTATTTTCAGATCTACTAAAACAAAAATACAAAAATACCTTGCTGCACTTTTATTTATTTGCGATCTATTTATTTAATCTATTACAATTTTCTCCCGTCCACGCATCATTCCTGGCGCCGTACCCCGAAAGGGATTGACAACCCCTTTAACACGTCGGGTTGCGAGTGGTTGTTATTTGTGTGCAGGGGCTGTTAACGTTGTGTTGCTTGGTTCTCCTACTGGTTTGATAACCTTGGTTCCATATCTGAGGGAAATACCTACCGCCGCTGTGCTGCATCATCCCTTCCTCTTTGGGGAAATACCGACGTAGCTTCAAGCGACATCAAAAGGAACTTCTAGCGCCGTTGCCGGGGAGGATCTTCATCATAACCAGGTTCGTCATCACAAATCTCATCTCCTCGCAATTTACATTATTTGCCATTTGCCTCTCATTTTCCTCTCCCCCACTTCACAAAAAATTGCCGTTTTATTCGCCTCTCTTTTTCCGTTCGCCGTTTTCTTGCCGGATCTGTTTTTGAGTGCAATCTTGTTGTGTGGTCATCATGACTCAAAAGGACACCAAGTTATGTGATTTCTCAAGTACCAACAACAATGATTTTATTGGCACTCCGCTTGCTCCTCCTACCACTAGTGCAGAGACTTGTGATATTAATACTGCTTTGCTGAATCTTGTTATGAAAGACCAATTTTCTGGTACTCCTAATGAGGATGCCGCGTCCCATCTTAATACCTTCGTGGAATTATGCGATATGCAAAAGAAAAAAGATGTGGACAATGATGTGGTCAAGATGAAATTATTTTCATTCTCTTTGCGTGATTCTGCAAAAAATTGGTTCTCTTCTTTGCCTCGTAATAGTTTCGATTCTTGGAATAAGTGCAAAGATGCTTTTATCACTAAGTATTTTCCTCCCTCAAAAATTATTTCCCTTAGAACCCAGATCATGAATTTCAAGCAACTTGAACATGAGCATGTTGCACAATCTTGGGAAAGGATAAAAATGATGCTAAGGAATTGCCCAACTCATGGGTTAAATCTTTGGATGATCATACAAAAAAATTATGCGGGGTTGAATTTTGTTTCTCGTAATCTTTTAGATTCCACCACGGGTGGTACTTTTATGGAAATTACTTTGGGTGAAGCCACCAAATTGCTTGATAATATCATGGCAAATTATTCACAATGGCATACCGAAAGAGCTCCTACTAGTAAAAAAGTTAATTCGGTTGAAGAAATTTCTTTTTTGAGTGATAAAGTTGATGCTCTTATGAAATTGGTTGCTAGTAAAAGTGCTCCTATTGATTTTAATGAATGCCTTTGTCTACTTTGATTGAGCAAAATAGTGATGCTACTGATGTGAATTTTATCTCTAGAAATTATTTCAACAACAATTCTTATAGAGGTAATTTTAATCCTAGGCCTTTTCCTAGTAATTCCTCTAATAATTATGGTAATTCCTATGGAAACCAATCTTATAATAATAATAAGAACACCTCTGATCTTGAGAATAATATTAAAGAATTTATCAACACACAAAAAGTTTTCAACACTTCCATAGAAGAAAAGTTGAATAAGATTGATGATTTGTCTAGAAGTGTTGATAGAATTGCTCATGATGTGGAAAATCTCAAGATGAAATTTTTTGTGCCTAAAGTGGATGAATCAATTAAAGCTCTTTATGTTTCTATGGATGGAAGTAAGAAAAGAACTGCTATGCTTAGAGCTAAAAGAGAATTTTTAGAGAAAGCTTTTTCTAGTGATTATTATTGCAAAGATGAAGAAGATCTTAAAATGATTGGTGTTTCTTTTATTGATTCCTTGTTTAGTAAAGTTAAGAATGATGAAAAAGGGACTGGAGAAGAGTCTTAGGTAGAAGGCATCCCAATATTTTGGAGGGTGAAAATCTTGTTAAGAAAATTGATAAAAGTGGGTTTGGAGAGGTCAAAACTTTAGCTAGTGATGTGCCCACTCTTTTGGATTACAAAGACCTTAATTATGATAGTCTCAATCCATGATAAATTCACCCCATGCTTATGAACAAAATAAAGCTTTTACTAAACATATTGTTGATGCTATGATGAAATCTCTTGAAGAAAAATTGGAATTAGAAGTTTCAATTCCTAGAAAATTGCATGTTGAATGGGAACCTACTATCAAAGTCAAGATTAAAAATTATGAGTGTTTTGCTTTGTGTGACTTGGGTGCTAGTGTTTCTACAATTCCAAAATCTTTATGTGATGTGCTTGGTCTTACTAATCTTGAAGAATGTTCTTTGAATTTGCACTTGGCGGGTTCTACTATTAAAAAGCCTATGGGAAGAATTAATGATGTTCTTATTCTTGCAAATAGGAATTATGTGCCCATATATTTTATTGTTCTTGATATTGATTGCAATCCGTCTTGTCCTATTATTCTTGGTAGACCGTTTTTACGCACTATCGGTGTCGTGATTGATATGAAAGAAGGAAATATTAAGTTCCAATTTCCTTTGAGGAAGGGTATGAAACACTTTCCTAGAACTATAATTAAGCCACCTTATGAATCAATCATGAGGGCATCTTATGGATCTCGAACCAAAGACGACAAAACTTAGATCCTTGCTTTATGCCTAGCTAAGGGCGTAAAACTATAGCGCTTGTTGGGAGGCAACCCAATGAATAAAATTTATTTTTGCTTTTTGCTTTCTGTTTTTGTGTGTTTACACAATTATGCTACTGTTATGATTGTGTTTTTTGTGTTTTAATTAGTGTTTGTGCCAAGTAGAACCTATAGGATCTTCTTGGGTGATAGTTGTTTGATCTTGCTGAAAAAGACAGAAACTTTGCGCTCACGAAAATATTCTCGTTTTTTTATCAGAAAGAGATTTTGCCCTGATTCTTTTTGCAGAAGATTAATATACAAATTTCTCAGGTCGTCCTATTTTTTCAGAATTTTTGGAGTTCCGGAAGTTTTCGTTTAAGTCAGATTGCTACAGACTGTTCTGTTTTGACAGATTCTGTTTTCTTTGTGTTGTGTGCTTATTTTGATGGCTCTATGGCTTTCTTTGATGAGTTTTTTGCCATGGAAAAGTTGGAATATAGTAGATATAATACAAAAACAAAATATGAATTGGTTTTATACAACACTTATAGCAGCGGTTTACTTTCTTACACTAACGGATCTCACAGAGTTTTTGTTGAGTTTTGTGTGATTGAAGTTTTCCAGTTTTGGGTTATCTGACGATGGATGAAAGAAGGATAGAAGAGCCTAAGCTTGGGGATGCCCAGGCATCCCAAGCTATTATCCAAGAATTAGCAACCAGCTAAGCTTGGGGATGCCCCCGAGTGGCATCCCCTCTTTCTTCTAACGACCATTGGTATTTTACTCGAGACTATATTTTTTTATTCGTCACATGATATGTGTTTTGCTTGGAGCGTCTTATATGAGTCTTTGCTTGTTTTATTTTGTGTTTTAATTCATCAATCCTTGCTTGACACACCTATTTGAGAGAGACAAAATTATGTCATGACTTGTTAGAATTGCTCTCTATGCTTCACTTAAATTTTTTATGATCAATGGACTTGCTCTAGTGCTTCACTTATATCTTTTTGAGAATGGTGTGCTTAGTATTTTTGAAGAAATTCTCTCTTGCTTCACTTAGATTTATTTGAGAGCTAGTAAAATTTTAAAGAAAATTCTCTCTTGCTTCACTTAAATTATTTTGAGAGAAAGAAAATTGTTATGCTCATGATCTTCACTCATATTTGTTTGAGCTTATGAAAAGTAACACATGAAAATTAGTTCCAAAGTGATAGATATCCAAGAAGGATAAAGAAAAAAAAATGTCATGAAGATCATTGGACAAAATAAGCTTGATTCTTAGTAATAGTTTTGAGATATGATGATGTGATATGTGAGTTATGTTGGTGAGTAATTGTGCTCTAGTAGGAATATTAGTGTTAAGGTTTGTGATTCCCTATGCATGCATGAAAGTCAATAATCATGCAATGAAAATTATATCCTACTTGTGGTGCATTATTCGGTGTTAATTATGCTTAATGCTTGCTTATGAGATTATTTGTTTCTTGGTTGGTTGCTTCCCAATCTTTTGCTAGCCTTCATTTTGCACTAAGTATGACCTCTACTTGTGCATCCAAAATCCTTTAAACCAGTTTTGCCACATGAGTCCACTATATCTACCTATATGCGATATTCTTTTGCAGTTCTAAGCAAATTTGCACGTGCCATCTCTAATTTTCAAAATAAACTTCTCCTTTGTGTGTTTGTTTGCTCGCGGAACGGTAACGGGTGGCTAATATTTTCCATGCTAGATGTGTTATTCTCAAGATGAGTGTTTATTCACTTGTCATTGCATGAGAGTAAGGCAAAGGTATTAGGGATGCCCAGTCCCGAAATGCAATTTTTTTTACTTTATGTTGTCAAATAATAAATTCCTTGAAAAGTGTTGGTATGGAGGGCACCCGTGGATACGATTAGCCATGGAAAGTGAAAGTATGATGGAAAAAGAAATAAACTTTATTTTCTGTTTGGGAACCACCTATGGCATATCTAGCATGGTGTTCGGAACTCTAAGTCGTTTCCGTTGGTGGGATGGATACACCTCCCAAAATGCCTTTACCTCTAAGTTTTTTCGCTTTGAGCTCTGGCACCTCTACAAATCCCTACTTCCCTCTGCGAAGGGCCTTTCTTTTACTTTATGTAATTTTATTTTGAAATTTGAGTCTCCATCTTGTCTTATAAAAAGCACAAACTAGGAGGCAATATGATCGTAATTAAGTTTTGGGTGTAGTTAATATTCGAGTGTGTTTCATGAATGGATCAATGTTTGAGCATGATGAGCTAGGGATAACTTTTTTTACCATTGATATTTTGAAAGACATGGTTGCTTGTTGATATGCTTGAGTATCTAAATTATTATGTCAAAACTAGACAATTGCTTTGAATCACATAAAAAGTCCAAATGTCCATGCTATAAAGAAAAGAATATGATATGACATGATAGACAACACTCCACATAAAAAATTCTGTTTTTATCACTTACCTACTCGAGGATGAGCAGGAGTTAAGCTTGGGGATGCTGATACGTCTCCAACGTATCTATAATTTTTGATAGTTCCATGCTGTTTTATTATCAATCTTGGATGTTTTATAATCATTTTATAGTCATTTTATATCATTTTTTGGTACTAACCTATTGACATAGTGCCAAGTGCCAGTTGCTGTTTTTTTCCATGTTTTTACATCGCAGAAAATCCTTATCAAACGTAGTCCAAATGCCACGAAACTTTACGGAGATTTTTTATGGACCAGAAGGAAGAAGTTGGGCCCTGGTTGCACCTGGGGGAGTCTCAAGGAGGGGACAACCCACCAGGGTGCGCCAGGAGGCCCAGGCGCGCCCTGGTGGGTTGTGCCCACCTCGGGTGCCCCCGGACTACCTCTTTGCTCTATAAATACCCCAATATTCCAAAAACCCTAGTACGGTTAATGAAATATTCATCCAGCCGCCGCAGAGTCTAGAACCACCAGATCCAATCTAGACACCATCTCAGATGAGGTTCACCACCTCCATTGGTGCCTCTCCGATGATGCGTGAGTAGTTCTTTGTAGACCTTCGGGTCCGTAGTTAGTAGCTAGACGGCTTTCTCTCTCTCTCGCTGAATTCTCAATGCAATGGTCTCTTGGAGATCCATATGATGTAACTCTTCTTGCGGTGTGTTTGTTAGGATCTGATGAACTTTGAGTTTATTATCAGTCATATCTTTTTATATCCATGAAAGTTATTTGAGTTTATTTGATCTCTTATATGCGTGATCTCTTATAGCCTCGTACTTCTTCTCCGATATTTGGGTTTTGTTTGGTCAACTTTATCTATTTATCTTGCAATGGGAAGAGGTGCCCGGTAGTGGGTTCGATCTTACGGTACTCGACCCCAGTGACAGAAAGGGAACCGACACGTATGTATCGTTGCTACTAAGGATAAAAAGACGAGATCTATATCTACCGCCATATAGATAAACAGACCTTGTCTACATCATGTCATTGTTCTTATTGCATTACTCCGTTTTTCCAAGAACTTAATACACTAGATGCATGCTGGATAGCGCTCGATGTGTGGAGTGATAATAGTAGATGCAGGCAGTAGTCGGTATACTAATCTTGGACGTGATGCCTATGTACTGATCATTGCCTGGATTTCGTCATAATTATTTGAGGTTCTATCAATTGCCCAACAGTATTTTGTTTACCCACCGTTTGCTATCTTTCTCGAGAGAAGCCACTAGTGAAACCTACGGCCCCCAGGTCTTCTTTCTCATATATTTGCTTGCGATCTACTTTTTCCTTACTTTTATTTTCAGATCTACTAAACCAAAAATACAAAAATACCTTACTGCACTTTTATTTATTTGCGACCTATTTAATTAATCTATTACAATTTTCTCCCGTCCACGCACCGTTTCTGGTGCCATACCCCGAAAGGGATTGACAACCCCTTTAACACGTCGGGTTGCGAGTGGTTGTTATTTGTGTGCAGGGGCTGTGTACGTTGAGTTGCTTGGTTCTCCTACTGGTTCGATAACCTTGGTTTCATATCTGAGGGGAATACCTACCGCTGATGTGCTGCATCATCCCTTCCTCTTTGGGGAAATACCGACGTAGCTTCAAGCGACATCAGCCCGCAGACGGCAGACCCTACCTGTCTGTGAGCCACTAGAAGACGGTGAATCCCGAGCAGGCGGCATCGAGGGCGGGCCGACCCCTATCAGGCGGCCCTCCTTCCCCTTGGAGTCTGCGCACCATTAATCTGATGAGACGGGGTATGGCTACAGTGAGCACCCGCCAGGCGGCGGGACTGTAGCCATGCGCCCCTCGACAAAGCCTCCGTCATCAAGGGCGAGGCTATAGTATAAAGCAGTCAACCTGGCCCACAGGCAGCGGGCCCTGCCTATCGGCCGAGTTTACGGCAGTCGGTGGGACCCACCAGGCGGCGGGCCCCAGCAGCTGGCGGAGAAGCCGGCGCCCAGAGACACTGACGGCCGGGTCCTACACCCGGTTGTATTACCATTGTACCCCTGGGGGGTAGGCCTATATAAACCCCCCAGGCTCACCCATGCAAAGGGTTCAGGATCCTAGCACTGACACACACACCCATAGAAGGAGAAGATAGAGCTAGCCTTGCCCTTCTTCCTCCTCTAGCCAAAACAGCTCAAGGAGCACACTTGTAGCTACTCTATTGATGATAGTCATCATGCGGAGATCCCGCAAAGCAGGACTAGGGGTGTTATCTCCACGGAGAGCCCCGAACCTGGGTAAGACTCGTAGGCGTTCGAGGTCTCGCTCACTCCCATTCCTAGGACCCGGTGACGTACTCCTGTCCCCATCCATGATAAGCCACCCCCTGGCATATGTCGCTAGATATCCCCGACACATCCCTCATAACTGCTCAAGTGTACAACACTCATTCCAAATCTTCTAACTTCCCGGCCGGTCACTCATCCTCTCACTACTCCAGCCTGAGCACGCTTAACTTCCAAGTTCTATTCCCCCTAATTTCCAAGTCTGCACTTGTTATTTTGCTGACAATAGTAAGCTGTCAAACCTATCAACCCTCAGGAGTTTAGCTACGGATGAAGTCACACGTTTCACTGTTTGAGTTTGAAAGTATTATTCTAAAAAAACAATAATTATTTAGTAACACTAATATTTCTTGAATAAGTAGTTTGACCACAGTTTGATCAGATTTGACCAAAATTCAAAAAACCGAAATAATTATTTAGTAACACTAATATTCTTGAATAATTATTTAGTAACACTAATATTTCTTGAATAAGTAGTTTGACCAGATTTAACCAAAATTCAAAAAAATTGAAATTTCAGCATAACTTTTTTCCTTTTAGAATTTAAGGATTCTAAAATTTTGCAAAACGGCCTACGGCCGTCAATATCGAATGCGGATTTTCGTGCTGAACATTTTGATATATTATACTTTTTTCAACATCGTATGCAAAAGATATAGTCGTTTTACTTTTTCATAACACTTTTTGCAAAACATGTCGAATTTTATGTTTTTAAATTTTCCCTAACTACTAGATGTAGTAACATATAACTACATCTCGAAGGATTTTAATTTTTGAAGTTTTTATCATTTTTTTTTTTCAAAAATGAAAAGGCGATAGGGGGGTAGAGTTTGAAAATTGCCCTTTAGTCCCGGTTTGTGTCTTCAACCGGGACTAAAGGTGTCTAATCTTTAGTCCCGGTTTGTGTCACAATCTGGGACTAAAGGGGCTCGTGGGGCCCCGGCCTGACGCTAGCCTGCCACCACCCCTTTAGTCCCGGGAATGAACCGAGACTAATGATACTATTAGTACCGGGCCAAAATCGAATCGGGACTAACGTGTCTCACGTAAGGTCATTTTTCTACTAGTGCTCCACCCCGACTTCAGTCATTCCTTGTCCCATTCGACCCCAACAGAACACCGGACGACAACCCCCACCTCAACTACCTCGACTCCAGCCACCACTTCATGACCCTCACGAGGTCGCTTCCCCTCCGCCATGTGTGACATGGAGCAGCACACCGCGTAGGATGTGCCGCCTCCGTCGAACGCGACAGATCGTCCCAGCTGGACACACCTTCTTCCGTCGTCACTTGAATTCTGCTCTAGGTTGTGACATCACCTCCCTAATTCGGCCTTGCTTGAGCTGGAAGGAGGGAGAGAGGACCGGTAAGGATGGAGGCGATTGCGGGCACCCCAGGCGCTGATGGTGGCGATTCCGCACCTGGCCTCGCTCCCGGCGACCTCGGCTCTGGTGCTCAGGCCTTAGAGGGAGGCTGGTCGGCGGCTGTCTCGCCGGCGGCCAGGAGGGCGGCCGTGCCTTCCCAGGGTGTGGCCAAGTGGTCGGGGAGTCGTTTCTGGGCTCTGGCAGACGAGGTCTCTGACGGCGAAGAGGAGGTGGAGGCGTGTGACGAGGCGGGGTCAGGGGCGGGCGGCCGTGCGGCCTGCTCCATTGGCGACTTCGTGTCACGCGCGGAGGAGCTCGGGGGCTCCTTCAAGGCCGGGCGCCGGCGTGCTTTTGCGCCCGGAGGTCATGGCCCAAGGCGGGCCGCGCTGCCTGGGGGCAGGGTGCCGCGCGCACCTCCGCTGGGTGAGGACCGAGGCAGCCCTGAAGCTTCCGACGCGGGGCTGCTCCTGCAGCCTGCGCAGCCTCTGCACTGCACGGTGCGGGCGGCCCCAGCGGCCACGGTGGCGGCGCCGGCGGAGCGCAGGCTAGGGTTGGGGATGTCACGCCGGGGGCGTTGGCGGGCCAGGCCCATCGGGTGGCAAGCGGCCCAAGTCCGGGGCAAACGCGCGTGGCGGCCCAGCCTCGGGTAGCGCTTGTGGCACAGGGTGTCTCGCCCGCTCTCAGGACCCAGCCCGGTCCACTGGTGGAGGCCCAGCCCATGCCCCCACGTTCCACGCAGCCATATAAATGGCTCTGGCTACCCCGTGGAACCCTAAACATTTCGGCCACTCCGCCTGTTTTCTCACACCCACTCCCTCACCCACTCCTTCCCCACCTCCTCTGTTGAGATCTTTCGCGAAAGTGGTGGCGATGGGATCCAAGCAAGACCGCCGGGGGGAGAAGCCGCCCATGGAGCCGCCGCGGGATCGCAACCGCGGGCAGGCCGACGATGAGGGCGGATGGGGTCCGCCTCCCACCTAGTGGCTCAAGGAGCAGGAACAAAAGAAGAAGAAGAAGGAAGAGTACAAGAAACGCGGTCTCGAGCTCAAGCGCAAGGGGCAGCAGTCCACTGCGGGTGGCGACCGCGTCGGCGACCCCTTCGCGAAGAAACAGAAGTTCAAGTCTGCGGGGGCGGCGGTTCCCAAACCGCCCCTCCCGCCCAGATCTGAGGTGCCTGGCTCGTCCAAGGGCACGGAGGAGGAGCCGATCCCCATTGAAGAAGTCGACGGCCCGGAGTGCTTCAAATGTGGACGCACGGGCCACTTCCAGAACCTATGCACCTTCAAGCCGCTGTGTGTGGTGTGCTCCAAGGAGGGGCACACTTCGGTGCAGTGCCCGACCCGCGGCAAGCCCCTGCTCCTCCAAACCATGGGGCACGCCATCTCCGGCGAGGGCTTCTTCTGCCTCCAGTTCCCGGAAGAGGCGTCGGAGGAGCCGCAGATCCTGCTGGGGGCCAACATAGCGGTGCTCTCCATGCCTTCAGGTGCGCTCACGCAAGAGATCCTAGAAGTGGAGCTGCCGCACCTTTTTGAGGGAGCTTGGGACTGGCAGATCTCTCCTCTCCAAGGCGGCGCGTTCATGGTGGTGTTCCCAGATCCCGCAATGCTCAGGATGGCTACGCGGAGCGGCAAGCTTTTCTTATCCCTCAACAACCTCATGGTGGATATTCGAGATGCGGTCCTCGACGCGCCCAAGGGATTGGCAATGCCGAAGGTGTGGGTCAAGCTGGGCGGCGTCCCACCCAAGCAGCGCCGCTCCGACCGGCTCATGGCGGCCACCATTATGCTCGGCCGTCCACTGCTGGTTGATGAGGAGTCGCTGATCCGTCCGGGGCCGGTCCGCATGCGTTTCGCCTGCCGCAATTCAAGCAAGCTCCGCGGTCAGGTCCAGATTTGGTTTAACGGCGAAGGCTTCAACATCTCCGTCGAGCCCGAGCTTCCCCGGGAGCAACTCGAGGCGCTTGCCCTCCCTTCCCCTAACCCCCCTCCCCCCAACCGTGGCTAGGGTCTGGATGGGACGGGGCGTGACGATGACAAGGCTGGTGACAAGGACCTAGATGCTAGTATGGAGGACGACTCCATCGATACGGCGGCGTGGGAGAAGCTGGGCATCACCGATAAAGGCGGGGCGGCGAATCGTGTGCAGAAGCCTATGATGGAGCAGCCACTTGCGGGGGGTCCGTGGATTTGGAGCTCTCGATCCCAAACCAGTACGGCTCCAACCTGGGGTCGGTCACGTCCCCTCCGGTGAGGATGGCGGCGGCGGTGGTCTCGGACCTGATGGTGGAGCCGCTGGCCGATGCCCGCACCCCTGGCGCGACGGCGGTGGACTCGTTGCCTCTCTCCTCGCGTTCTCCGACCCAAGGCGGACGCAGCAGCAACAAGCCTGGCGCGGTGAAGTGGCTCAAGAAGGTGGCGGTTCGCAAGGTCACCGCGGAGGCCGGGCGTGCTGCGGAGCTCTTAGGGGCTCCGGCGACGCCGCGCCAGGCGGTGATGGCTCTGGCTGTGCCTATCCCCGGCCCGCTCGCTCAGGAGGCGTCCAAGACGGCGTCCTTCCCGAAGGCCAAGCGCTCCAAGGCCGTGGTGGAGGGGCAGGCGGCTCCAGTGCGGGTCAGTGCACGGGCCAAGGGTGCCAAAGGGAACCTTCCGTCACTCCAACGCGCCCAACTCCTACAAGCCCAGAAGAATTTGGAAACCTCCGGTAACCCCTTGCCCCATTTTACGATTCTGGACTCCTTTTCGGATGATCATTTGAGTGAGGTTTTGGGGGAGAGTGGGGTGGAACCGATGGGTGAGGGAGGGGTGAGCGAACTCATCTCGTTGGTGTGTGCGAAGGAGATGGCGCAAGCGGCGCTGGCAGCGGCGGCTGCTCAACACGCGGATCGTCTGGCACTTGAGGCTGAGCCCTCGACGTCGCTAGCGATCCGGCCCGAAGGGGAGACAACAACAGGGGTTGCTGCTCCTTCCTCGCCTCGCTGCGGCAAGTAGAGGCGCGTGGCCAAGGCGATCACCTCCAGGGGGTGCGCCTGTGCAACCGCGTCATCTAGATGCGTGCGCTCCTTTGGAACATTCATGGCTTTGGTCACGCGGGTCGGCGCATCCAACTTAAAGAATATATTAGGAAAGAAGCCATCGATATCGTAGGTCTTCAGGAAACGATTAGATCAGAGTTTAGACACCACGATATCCTAGCCATAGATCCCCTAGAGCGCTTTGTTTGGCACCATAAGCCGGTGACGAGCCATTCGGGCGGTATGCTGCTCGGTTTCTGCAGCGCCACGTTCGAGGTGCTGACCTGGGAGGTCGGCACCTTCTTCATTGCTGCTAACATCCGCGTGCGAGCGTCGCTTCGCGAGCTTGTGATCGTGCAAGTCTATGGACCAGCAGATCACTCACGCTCGGCCGAGTTCTTGGGAGAACTTGAAGCCAAGGTGAGGGAGGTTTCAGTAGCTCAAATCCCGTTAATGGTGGGAGGTGACTTTAACCTGATCCGTTCGGGTGCAGATAAAAACAACGACAATATCAATTGGCCAAGGATGGCCATGTTCAACAATGCTATTGCATCTATGGCACTTAGGGAAGTGGCCAGAACTGGGGCTAGGTATACTTGGACTAACAAGCAACTAGCCCCGGTGTGATCCGTCTTGGATCGTGTTTTCATGTCTCCGGACTGGGAAGTGGTGTTTCCGTTATGCTCGCTCCTTGCTGAAACAAGGATCGGATCGGACCAAGTTCCCCTCATCTTATCTTCAGGGGAAGATAGGATTCGCCGCAGCCCGCGTTTCGTCTTCGAAACCGCGTGGTTCGAGGTTCCTGATTTTGACACCATCTTTAGGGAGAGATGGTTGCGAAGCGTCCAACTCGCAGGCCAGCAACGCGGCCCTATGGAGTTTTGGATCGCTGTCGGGGGTCGCCTCCGCACAAGCCTAAAGGGATGGGGTGCGAACCAGGGGCGTGCTGACAAGGTCCTCAGGGAGAGGCTACTTGATGAAATAACACTGCTAGACAATCAAGTGGACACACGTCCTTTCTCAGAGCAAGAATGGGCGCATCGATACGCCTTGGAAGGGCAAGTCGAAGCTCTGCTGCGATCTGAGGAGGAATACTGGAGGCGTAGGGGAGTCCTCAAGTGGACGCTCAAAGGAGATGCGAATACTCACTATTTCCACGCTTACGCGAACGGCAGGCGCAAGAAATGCTCAATTCTTAGGTTGCAGACGGAGCAGGGGCTTCTTCTACAACAATCGGAGATTACCCAACATATCTACGACTTCTACATAAGTCTGATGGGGACCGATGAGGCGCAACACGCGCGTCTGAGCGCGGACGTGTGGCTCCCGTCCCAAAAGGTCCTCCATAGCGAGAACGAAGAGTTGGGGCTCGCGTTTCTCCCTAAGGAGATTGACGACGCTCTCCTAAGCATGAGAGCAGACACGGCTCCGGGGCCGGACGGGTGGCCGGTGGCGATGTTTAAGCACTTTTGGCCATTGCTGCGTGATCCCATATACGAGGTGTGTAATGGCTTCATGCGTGGCTTCGTGGACATTGCTAGGTTAAACTACGGCGTACTCTCGCTGATCCCAAAAGTGCCTGGGGCGGACAACATTCGCCAGTACAGAATCTGCGCCAAAGGTTGCGCCACTCGGCTCTCGCCGATCGCCCATCGCACCATTAGTCGCTCTCAATCGGCGTTCATACGTGGTAGAAACATTTTGGAGGGGCCGCTAGCTCTGCAAGAGTCCCTTCACGAGCTTAAGCGCACGCACGAACCCGCGATCCTCCTTAAATTAGACTTCGAGAAGGCCTATGACCGCGTTAATTGGGACTTCCTCAGGCAGATCCTCACCAGTCGAGGTTTCTCGCCGTTATGGGTGCACCGAGTCATGCAATTGGTCTCGGGGGGCCAAACTGCGGTATCGGTGAATGGAGAAGTAGGGCACTTCTTCAGAAACAAGCGTGGCTTACGCCAAGGCGATCCCATGTCGCCGCTCTTGTTCAACTTTGTCGCCGATGCGTTGGCGGCTATGCTGCGGAAAGCAACGGAGGCAGGACACATAAAAGGGGTGTTGGGACACCTCATCCCAGGGGGGATTTCACACTTGCAATACGCGGACGATACGCTATTGTTGTTCCAACCCGACCTCCATAGTGTGGCTACAGTCAAAGCCTTGCTGATTAGCTTCGAGCTCATGTCAGGGCTTAAAATCAACTTCCACAAGTGTGAAGTGATGCCCATGGGCATGGAGGCGGCTGAAGGTAGACGTATTGCGAACCTGCTCAATTGCAAACTTGGCAATATGCCGTTCACCTACCTCGGTCTCCCGTTGGATGCCAAACGCATCAAGATCGACGGGTGGGCTCCGCTCTGGACCAAGGTGGGAGAGCGGGTCTGCCCGTGGAGGGGGAAGTTCCTATCCTCTGCAGCTAGGCTGGTGCTAACGAACGCGAGCCTCTCCTCGCTGCCGCAATTTGCTATGGGTCTGTTCCTCCTGGCGAAAGGGGTTCACGTCAAGATGGACACACCGCGGTCCCGTTTCTTTTGGGAAGGATCGGGACCAAAACGCAAGTATCACATGGTGAAGTGGGCTGCGGTGTGCCGTCCCAAGGACCTGGGAGGGCTAGGGATCACAAATACCAGAATCCAGAACATTGCACTTATGTGCAAATGGATTTGGAAGCTCTCGCAGGGAGCGACGGGTCTATGGGTCGACCTGCTGCGTGCTAAGTACTTCCCGAACGGGAATTTTTTCGAGGGTGTGGCAAGGGGATCTCCTTTCTGGAACGATCTCCAAGCGGTCCGGCCGGCTTTCGCTCTGGGAGCCAAGTTCTCCATTGGTAACGGCCGTTCGGTTCGTTTCTGGCTCGACCACTGGGTGGGATCCCAACCCCTTTGGTCTGATTTCCAGAACCTCTATGCTCTGGCTGTAAACCCGGAGCAAACAGTTGCCATGGCTCTTGCCTCTTCCCCTCCGGCGTTACATTTCCGGAGAGAGTTAACGAGAGCAGAACAAGCTCACTTAACGGAACTGCTTGATTGCATTGCGCCGGTTTCGCTGTCGTCGACCGAGGACATAGTCACCTGGGCCCTCACCCCGTCGGGCAAGTTTTCGGTCAAGTCTCTTTACCGTAAGCTGTGCTAGGGCCCATCCTTCCAGGTGCCAAATGGCTTGTGGAGCGCGCGCCTTCCGCTTAAGATTAAGGTGTTTTTTTGGCAACTGTTCCGTAATAGACTGCCCACTTCGGCAAACGTCGCCAAATGCAATGGGCCGTCGACCGGTCTGTGCGCGATATGTAACGTCATGGAGGATGCGACCCATGTATTCTTCCGCTGTCCGCTGGCACGTTTTGCTTGGAGCGCCGTTCGTGCAGCGGCCAACACCTCCTGGGACCCCCGGTCCGCGTCCGACCTCGCTACCATAGTAGACTCGGTTCACGGTGGCAACAACCGTGTGCTCTGGAGTTGCATCGGCGCCTTGACCTGGGCCGTCTGGCTCACTAGGAACAAAATCGCAATCGAGGGTATCTTCCCATCACACCCTGCTAACATAATCTACAAATGCAACCTTCTTCTGCAGCAGTGGAGTCCGTTGGCGAGGCGCAAGGATGCTGAAAAACTGAAGCATGCCCAAGAACGTCTTCGCCAGATCTACGTTTTGGCTAGGGAGCCATCCGCCACTTCTGCGTCGTGAAGTGGCCCTTTTGTCTCGCGAGCAAGCCTGCGTGCTCTATGCTCTGCCTCCGGGCCTGTATTGCATTGCTGCGTGCGTTTGTTGGCCCGGTCTAAACTCTTGTGCCTACGCGTCGTCGTGGCCTGAGCCTCCGTGCTCGTGTTCGAGGTCCAAACTATGTCTGTTACGCTTCCTATGTTGTGGGCTTTATTAAATTAAAGCCGGACGCTCCTAGCGTCTCTGTTCTAAAAAAAATTCGGCCCTGCTTCGACGTCCTTGAATGCTCCTCCCATCCTCCCCTAGAGGCAAGGCATGTCCATGGCTTCCCATCATTCCTTGACCTCCACGGGTAAATGCCGACATCATATCGTCTCCCTGAGGTTCAGTGGTGTAGGTGCACATGGACTAATTAGTTCCCTGACTAAGCATGAGTTGTGTAGTTTTCTTTTCCTTTTTTGTTTGGTTCAAGATTAACTTCGTGGACAATTAATGGCATGTAAGTGCATAAGGCTAGTTGAAGCACACTTTCATGGAGTATTATCCCTGTTTGTATATCTTCCCAACGAAGTGCTTAGGCGGGCATTATCATGAGTGTTTCAATCACACTAGAGGCGTCACTAGTCTCGGGTGATTTTTTTTTTGAAAAAACCCCACATATTAATTAATTAAAAATGTTATTACAATCGTTCATAACAAAATTCGTCTCGCAGGGCGGAACACTATTAAGAAGAATCCCATCAGATCTACTAATAAAGCTAAACTTCGCAATTTCGTGAGCCACCCCATTGGCTAGCCGATTGATTTTCGTAATTTTAAGCTTCTTTCTTCAGATCAACGAGAGGAGACCTGTCAAGCTTCTCATTTGCAAGAAAAGAACGAACAAAAGCACAATCAATCTCCAGAAATAATGGACTAGTGGAGAGTAATACCAATGTAAAGGCTTGCCAGGCATGCACGCAGTTCAGCTTCATTCACGCTGGAACACTGACCCAGAAAGTCGCACGAAGAAATAATAACTTTACCAGATGAATTTCCAGCAACCACCCCCACACTGACGGCATTAATACTTTCCACATAACTGGCATCGACATTGATCTTGATATAATCATCTGGGGCAGGTTTCCACAACACATGATCTTGTATTGGTCCGGAAACTGAAATCACACCTCCCAATATTCCTTTACCTTTGTTACCGGGAACAACCTCAATAGTGTTGTGACTTGACGTAAAAGAAGACCAATAATTTTCCACAAAAATTGCAGAAGCAGCAATGGATTCCTTCCCTTTTCTAAGAATTAAATCATTTCTCAGGTGCCAAGCTCGCCAGAAAAGAAACAGAATCTGCTCTCGCTGTTGCAAGCTCAAATGATTCGACAAAATCAAAAGCCAATATGGTCCTAAGAATTTGAACAATTCTTCATCAGGAATATTCCACGACTCTCTCGAAGCCAATCGCAAAGCACGAGCCTTTGTACAAGTAACAAGAGCATACCTCCCCACACCATATGCTCTCCTCCCTTTGTCTCCCCTCCAAGAAAAGGAGCTAGGGTTTCCGCCTCCCATCGGCGGCGCCGCCGATCTCCCACATCTCCTGCGGCCTTAGGGCCATGGGAGCGCAATGGATCCCGGCCCTTGCCGGTGGGAGGGCTTTGTTTTCAGGTGCTTCTTCAAGTTTTGTTAGGATTTGTGTCCTATTCAAGAAGATGAGACGGCGGCGGCTTCTTGAAGATGGAATAAGGTTCTCCCCGCCTAGCCCCCGCCCCAATGGTGTGTATAGCATCGTTGGAGAGCGTGTGGAGGTGTGTCTCTGGCGGATCTCGCGGGATTTGGTCGGTGGTTGTCTTTGGTGGATCCGCTCGGATCCAGTCTTTGTTCATGTGTCTTCAGGTGGGATCCTTCCGATCTAAACGTCTCTTCATCGGCGGCGGTTGCTGTTCTGAGGCGTTGGTCCTATGGGACCTTAGCATGATGACTTCCCGACTGTCTACAACAACAAGTTGTGCCCGGCTCCAGCGAGGGAGGGGCGATGACGGCGGCGCGCCTTCGGCTCGCTTCAGTGATTGTAGTCATCACTAGGTGGTCCATGAATCTGGATGTAATTTTTATTATTTCTGGTATTCGTCGTACTGCCATGATTGAAGATGAATAGATCGACAGTTTCTCGCAAAAAAAGTAACAAGAGCATGAAAAGAGCTTTCATCTTCTACTCTACAAATAGAGCACATACCCAAAGTAATCTGGTGGTGTTTAACTCTATTAGTCTGGACCGCCAAGCTATCGGATGCAACACGCCATGCAAAGATCCTAATTTTTAGAGGAATGTTAGCTTTCCAAATTAGATTCCAAATCCTTCTTTCTCTGTTTGGTTCGCCACTAGATTGACCCACTTTATCATGACTATCCTTCAACTTAAGCGCTAAATTGTACGCACTTTTAACAGAAAATATACCATTCTTCTCATAGTGGCACGCAATAAAATCCCCATCCCCAAAGGCGTGAATACGAATCTTAAGAATCTGCTCTGCATCATGAGGAAAGAAAGTTTTGATTACACAAGGAAAGTTTTGATTTATATGAGGTTTTGGCAAAATTGGATTTGATTTGGGTGTGGGTAGGGAATCACAAGAAGTGTTCCGATTTAGTGAAGATTTTAGTAAGATTTAATTTGACTAGGATTTTCTTCATTGTTTTCTGTTGCTTGTATGTGTTTTATCTCTATATCATTACTATCATGAATACAAGTAATGTATGCCTATGGGTGTACAATTTCAAAAAAAAAAAACTAGTTAACGGGTACCCTTGCGGGGTTACTCAGCGAGCACTCGGGAGCGCTTTCCCTGTTGACATGTGATGTGCCCAGGCCAGTCGCACGTTGGACGCACAAGGGGACGAGTTTTTTTAAAAAAGAATTGCACAGTTTGTTTGAATTCTCAGATTATGCTTGTTTTTTCTAGGTTTTCGTCTCTTTTGAAGTTTTTGTACTTTTTTTCTCCCGTGAAGCACACGTGCGAAAAGCACAGATGTGCTTCTCCATGAAGCACACCTGTGCTTTTTCGGGAAACACGTTTGTGCTTCCAAAAAGTTAAAAGCATAATTTTGTTTCATGAAAAAACACAAATGTGCTTCACAAATGTGCTTTGGCGTGGAAGCTCATTTGTGCTTTTCACAGTCGTGCTTCGACGTGAAACACATATGTGCTTCTCACAATTGTGCTTTTTCAAAACTGAAAAGCAGTTGTGCTTCCTGGAAAGTGTGGACCACGATTGTATTTCTTGAAAAGTGAAAAGGCACAAATGTGTTTAAAAGGTGAAGAGCACAGTTCGGTTTTATTTTTGGGTTTCTTTTTCGAATATCGTTTTTCCTTTCTGTTTCCATTTTATTTTTCAATTTCTGGTTTGTTCCAAAAAAGTTCGCCCAAACCTATTAGTGAGATCTAGTTTCGAAGATCTCAGCGTGAGAAACAAGTGAAAACGGTTCGTGATTTGGACACACAATTTGTGAGATAAAATGTTGTGAAAAAAACATATGAGCGAAAAATCACACACACAAAACTCTCAGGTTGCAACACAAAGGCCTTTTCCTTATTTAATACTGTTTTCAATATTTCTCATGTGCCTAAATTTTATGTTGCATCAGTCACTTTTTCCTTCTTTCTTCTTCCCGACCTGACCGGAGAAGAATAACCCGACTATCTATCTTAGGGGGAAGCTACAACCCCATTATCTATCTTAGGGGTGGGGGGCTTAGAGGGATGGTCGGGTGATGGCTAGCAACGGCAGTGGTGGTTGGTTGAGGGGACGGCAGGGGCGGCGAGCCAGTGCGCGGTAACGCCCGAGGAATTGCTGTGCAGGAGGAAGAAGACGAACAAGTCGCATCATGAAAGATCGTGGATGTCGCCTAGAGGGGGGGGGGAATAGGCGCTTTAAAATAATTACGGTTGAGGCTTGAACAAATGCGGAATAAACCTAGCGGTTAATTTGTCAAGCACAAAACCTACAACAACTAGGCTCACCTATGTGCACCAACAACTTATGCTAAGCAAGAAAAACTACTTAGGTGATAGCAAGATATATGACAAACAACAATATGGCTATCACAAAGTAAAGTGCATAAGTAAAGGGCTCGGGTAAGAGATAACCGAGGCACGCGGAGACGACGATGTATCCCGAAGTTCACACCCTTGCGGATGCTAATCTCCGTTTGGAGCGGTGTGGAGGCACAATGCTCCCCAAGAAGCCACTAGGGCCACCGTAATCTCCTCACGCCCTCGCACAATGCAAGATGCCGTGATTCCACTAAGGGACCCTTGAGGGCGGTCACCGAACCCGTACAAATGGCAACCCTTGGGGGCGGTCACCGAACCCGTACACTTTGGCAACCCTTGGGGGCGGTCACCGGTACCCATCAAATTGCTCGGGGCGATCTCCACAACCTAATTGGAGACCCCGACGCTTGCCCGGAGCTTTACACCACAATGATTGAGCTCCGAACACCACCAACAGTCTAGGGCGCCCAAGCACCCAAGAGGAACAAGCTCAAGGGCACCAAGCACCCAAGAGTAATAAGCTTCTCAACTTGTAACTTCCACGTATCACCGTGGAGAACTCAAACCGATGTACCAAATGCAATGGCAAGGGCACACGGAGTGCCCGAGTCCTTCTCTCTCAAATCCCACCGAAGCAACTAATGCTAGGGAGGAAAATGAGAGGAAGAACAAGAAGGAGAACACCAAGAACTCCAAGATCTAGATCCAATGGGTTCCCCTCACATAGAGGAGAAAGTGGTTGGTGGAAATGTGGATCTAGATCTCCTCTCTCTTTTCCCTCAAAAACTAGCAAGAATCCATGGAGGGATTGAGAGTTAGCAAGCTCGAAGAAGGTCAACAATGGGGGAAGAACACGAGCTTAACGGATAAGATTGAATGGGGAAGAAGACCCCCTTTTATAGTGGGGGGAACAATCCAACCGTTACCCCCAAAACAGCCCCGCAGAGGGCGGTACTACCGCATAAGGCAGCGGTACTACCGCTGAGAACAGCGGTACTACCGCTCCCCCAGGCGGTACTACCATGGAGTTAGGAGGGCAGGAGAGATACGGACTCGAGCGGTACTGCCGCGGTGGTAGGGGGTACTATCGCTCATGAGCGGCACTGCCACTCTACTGCCGCTGCGAAGTACCGCACAATCCGACACGAAAAAAGACCCCTCGAGTCGACGCGGCAGGGGCCTGCTACCGCAGCGGTACTACTGCTGAGGACCCACAGGCGGTACTACCGCTGCGGAGCGGTACTGCCGCCTATGACTCCTAAGCGGTACTACCGCTGGGTACCGCAGTACTACTGCTGGCGCCATCCTAAAGCCACTGCCACGAAAACAAGTATACTCCAAGGAAAACCAGAACTGCCAAAACTTCTTCATATGAGCTCCGAATTGAGCAAACTCAAGCTTGTTGGATACAAGACGACGAGTAGCATCAAAACAGCGAAGAGGCAGGGGAGGTATGCCTAAAAAATAGAGGAGTGAAACCTCCAACTGAGAAGAACCGGCATAACCTCCAACATCGAAAACATCATAGAAGATGCGAGTGAACTCCGTTTTCGACGAACTCGAGCTTGTCATCAAGATGACCATAAGCTCCAAAACTCACAAAGAGAAGAACCAAACAAGAACCAATAAAGATGATGCAAGGATGCAATGGTTTGAGCTCTCTATGAACGATACGATCAAGCTACTCATCGAGAGCCCCCCTTGATAGTACGGCAATCGATCCTATAACCCGGTCTCCCAACTACCATCATGAGACCGGTAAAATAGAAAACCTATCAAGAGCAAACCTTTGCCTTGCACATGGTCCACTTGAGCTAGATGATGACGATCTTGACTCCCTCAAGATGGACCACCTTTCTTGATTGCGTTGGCTCGATGAAGACTAGTTGATTGCTCCCCCATACTCCACTATGGGTGAGCCACCCTTCCGCACATCTTCACAAGTCTATTGTCACCACAATGGACGGCAAGCTTCAAGCACTTGATCTCTTCGTGATGCTCCACTTGAACTTGCACACGACAATGTTGATGACGATCACCACTTGATGTCATCCTCTCCATGGGTTGAGTGATATCTTCCTCTTGACGCAAGCCCATGAACACATACCTAACCCCACATAGAACTCTCACATAGACCATGGGTTAGTACACAAAGCACAATGGACAATGCTTGCCATACCATGGGATCACTTGATCCCTCTCGGTACATCTTCTACGCTTTGTGAGTTGATCAACTTGATTCACTCTTGACTTAGTCTTGATCAACCTAGTATCTTTCCAACTCTCTTCATTTGGATGATGTCTTGAAGGTAAACATGAATGATCACACAATCTTCTTCTTCAAGACATGCTTGCAATAAGCTCAACTCTCACATGACCAATCTTTGGATAATTCCTTAATAGCACCTTGGTCAACACAAACTCTCCTTGAAACCAACACATGTACTCCAAGAAAAGCCTATGGACAAAACCTTCAAATATAACTCAAGGCAACCATTAGTCCATAGAGACTGTCGTCAATTACCAAAACCAAACATGGGGGCACCACATGTTCTTTCACCCTTTTTTAGGCACCTGTTAAAATAGACGGTCCCTATTTAACAAGGTAGTTATCTAGTTGCCCTTGATCAGCCACATGCAACAAATACTACTTCCTTCTTCCGGAAATGTAGAAATGTACCCGATTGTTTTTTCGAGAGTATGCTAAATTGGCGTACTATATTTTTATAAAAGGTAGAAGATAACTACAAGCAGTCGAGCAAGATGTGAACATCCTACTTGACAAACACCAACACCAACTCGAATACAAAGTTCACTCTCTCACGAAAGGATCTAAACCTTACACCTAATCCAGCGAGCAACCACTCCCTAATCTCCGAGAGCACAAGCATCACCAGTTGCTCGGGCGTCCTTTGATTGTGTACTCTATTGAACACCCTCTCGTTTCTCTATTTCCACAAAGCCCATGCCGTGCCGATCACGAAGGAGTCAAAACCTCGACGAATTTTGCCGGAGAACCTCGTCCTCTGTTGGAACCACTGTTGGAAATATGCCCTAGAGGCAATAATAAATTGGTTATTATTATATTTCCTTGTTCATGATAATCGTTTATTATCCATGCTAAAATTGTATTGATAGGAAACTCAGATATATGTGTGGATACATAGACAACACCATGTCCCTAGTAAGCCTCTAGGAGACTAGCTCGTTGATCAATAGATGGTTACGGTTTCCTGACCATGGACATTGTATGTCGTTGATAACGGGATCACATCATTAGGAGAATGATGTGATGGACAAGACCCAATCCTAAGCCTAGCACAAGATCGTGTAGTTCGTTTGCTAAAAGCTTTTCTAATGTCAAGTATCATTTCCTTAGACCATGAGATTGTGCAACTCCTGGATACCGTAGGAATGCTTTGGGTGTGCCAAACGTCACAACGTAACTGGGTGGCTATAAAGGTGCACTACAGGTATCTCCGAAAGTGTCTGTTGGGTTGGCACGAATCGAGACTGGGATTTGTCACTCCGTGTAAACGGAGAGGTATCTCTGGGCCCACTCGGTAGGACATCATCATAATGTGCACAATGTGACCAAGGAGTTGATCACGGGATGATGTGTTACGGAACGAGTAAAGAGACTTGCCGGTAACGAGATTGAACAAGGTATCGGGATACCGACGATCGAATCTCGGGCAAGTAACATACCGATAGACAAAGGGAATTGTATACGGGATTGATTGAATCCTCGATATCGTGGTTCATCCGATGAGATCATCGAGGAGCATGTGGGAGCCAACATGGGTATCCAGATCCCGCTGTTGGTTATTGACCGGAGAGTCGTCTCGGTCATGTCTGCGTGTCTCCCGAACCCGTAGGGTCTACACACTTAAGGTTCGGTGATGCTAGGGTTGTAGAGATATTAGTATGCGGTAACCCAAAAGTTGTTCGGAGTCCCGGATGAGATCCCAGACGTCACGAGGAGTTCCGGAATGGTCCGGAGGTAAAGATTTATATATGGGAAGTCTTATTTTGGTCGTCGGAAAAGTTTCGCACTTTATCGGTATTGTACCGGGAGTGCCGAAAGGGGTCCGGGGGTCCACCAAGGGGTCCACCAGCCCCGGGGGGGCCACATGGGCTGTGGGGGGTGCGCCTTGGCCTATATGGGCCAAGGGAACCAGCCCCAAGAGGCCCATGCGCCAACAGATAAGATAAACGGAGAGTCCTAAAGGGGGAAGGCACCTCCGAGGTGCCTTGGGGAGGAAGGACTCCTCCCTGGCCGCACCCTTCCTTGGAGGAAGGGCCAAGGCTGCCCCCCCTCTCCCTTGGCCCTATATATAGTGGGGGGAGGGAGGGCAGCAGCAATCCAAGCCCTGGCGCCTCCCTCTCCCTCCCGTGACACCTCTTCCTCCCCGCTTGCGCTTGGCGAAGCCCTGTCGGGATCCCGCTACTTCCACCACCACGCCGTCGTGCTGCTGGATCTCCATCAACCTCTCCTCCCCCCTTGCTGGATCAAGAAGGAGGAGACGTCGCTGCTCCGTACGTGTGTTGAACGCGGAGGTGCCGTCCGTTCGGCGCTAGGATCATCGGTGATTTGGATCACGACGAGTACGACTCCATCAACCCCGTTCTCTTGAACGCTTCCGCTCGCGATCTACAAGGGTATGTAGATGCACTCCCCTTCCCCTCGTTGCTAGATTACTCCATTGATTGATCTTGGTGATGCGTAGAAAATTTTGAATTTCTGCTACGTTCTCCAACAGTGGTATCAGAGCTAGGTCTATGCGTAGTTTCTATGCACGAGTAGAACACAAAGTTGTTGTGGGCGTAGATGTTGCCAATTCTTCTTGCCGTTACTAGTCTTATCTTGTTTCGGCGGCATTGTGGGATGAAGCGGCCCGGACCGACCTTAAGGTGGCTAGCGGGTGTCTGTCTCTCCCACTTTAGTCGGAACGGATTCGATGAAAAGGGTCCTTATGAAGGGTAAATAGAAATTGGCATATCACGTTGTGGTCTTACGTAGGTAAGAAACGTTCTTGCTAGAATCCTATACAAGCCATGTAAAAACTTGCATCAACAATTAGAGGACGTCTAACCTGTTTTTGCAGCATGTGCCTTGTGATGTGATATGGCCAGAAGATGTGATGAATGATATATGTGATGTATGAGATTGATCATATTCTTGTAATAGGAATCACGACTTGCATGTCGATGAGTATGACAACCGGCAGGAGCCATAGGAGTTGTCTTTATTTTTTTGTATGACCTGCGTGTCATTGGATAACGCCATGTAAATTACTTTACTTTATTGCTAAGCGCGTTAGCCATAGAAGTAGAAGTAATCGTTGGCGTGACAACTTCATGAAGACACAATGATGGAGATCATGATGATGGAGATCATGGTGTCATGCCGGTGACAAAGATGATCATGGTGCCCCGAAGATGGAGATCAAAGGAGCAAAATGATATTGGCCATATCATGTCACTATTTGATTGCATGTGATGTTTATCATGTTATGCATCTTATTTGCTTAGAACGACGGTAGTAAGTAAGATGATCCTCACTAAAATTTCAAGAGACGTGTTCCCCCTAACTGTGCACCGTTGCGAAGGTTCGTTGTTTCGAAGCACCACGTGATGATCGGGTGTGATAGATTCTAACGTTCGAATACAACGGGTGTTGACGAGCCTAGCATGTACAGACATGGCCTCGGAACACATGCGAAACACTTAGGTTGACTTGACGAGCCTAGCATGTACAGACATGGCCTCGGAACACAAGAGACCGAAAGGTCGAACATGAGTCATATAGTAGATACGATCAACATGGAGATGTTCACCGATGATGACTAGTCTGTCTCACGTGATGACCGGACACGGCCTAGTCGATTCGGATCATGTATCACTTCGATGACTAGAGGGATGTCTATCTAAGTGGGAGTTCATTAAATAATCAGATGAAGTTAATTATCATGAACATAGTCAAAAGGTCTTTGCAAATAATGTCGTAGCTTACGCTTTAGTTCTACTAAGATATGTTCCTAGAGAAAATTTAGTTGAAAGTTGGTAGTAGCAATTATGCGGACTGGGTCCGTAAACTGAGGATTGTCCTCATTGCTGCACAGAAGGCTTATGTCCTTAATGCACCGCTCGGTGTGCTGAACCTCAGCGTCGTCTGTAGATGTTATGAAACATCTGACATACACGTTTTGATGACTACGTGATAGTTCAGTGCGTAATGCTAACGGTTTAGAATTGTGGCACTAGAGACGTTTTTGAAACGTCGCAGAACATGTGAGATGTTCCGAAGACTGAAATTGGGATTTCAGACTAGTGCCCACGTCAAGAGGTATGAGACCTCTGACAAGTTTCTTAGGCCTGCAAACTAAGGGAGAAAGGCTCAATCGTTGAGCATGTGCTTAGATTGTCTGAGTACTACAATCGCTTGAATCGAGTGGGAGTTAATCTCCCAGATGAGATAGTGATAGTTCTCCATAGTCACTGCCACCAAGCTAGTAGAGCTTCGTGATGAACTATAACATATCAGGGATAGTTATGATGATCCTTGAGCTATTCGCGATGTTTGACACCGCGAGAGTAGAAATCAAGAAGGAGCATCAATTGTTGATGGTTAATAAAACCACTAGTTTCTAGAAGGGCAAGGGCAAAAAGGGATACTTCATGAAACAGCAAATCATTTGCTGCTCTAGTGAAGAATCCCAAGGTTGAACCCAAACCCGAGACTGAGTGCTTCTGTAATGAGGGAAACGGTAACTGAAGCAGTACTACTCTAGATACTTGGTAGATGAGAAGGCAGGCAAGGTCGACAGAAGTATATTGGATATACATTATATGAATGTGTACTTTACTAGTACTCCTAGTAGCACCAGGGTATTAGATACCGGTTCGGTTGCTAAGTGTTAGTAACTCGAAATAAAAGCTGCGGAATAAATGGAGACTGGATAAAGGTGAGATGACGATGTGCGTTGGGAGTGTTTCCAAGGTTGATGTGATCAAGCATCGCATGCTCCCTCTACTATCGAGATTTGGTGTTTGTGTTGAACATGATTGGATTATGTTTATCGCAATACGGTTATTCATTTAAGGAGAATAATGGTTACTCTGTTTATTTGAATAATACCCTCAATGGTCTTGCACCTAAAATGAATCTCGATCGTAGTGATACACATGTTCGTGCCAAAAGATATAAAATAGTAATGATAGTACCACATACTTGTGGCACTGCAATTTGAGTCATATTGGTATAGAACGCATGAAGAAGCTCCATGTAGATGGATCTTTGGACTCAGTCATTTTTGAAAAGATTGAGACATGCGAACCATGTCTATTGGTATATATGCATGAAGAAACTCCATGCAGATGGATCGTTTGGACTCACTTGATTTTGAATCACTTGAGACATGCAAATCATACCACATGGGCAAGATGACTGAAAGGCCTCGTTTTCAGTAAGATGGAACAAGAAAGCAACTTATTGGAAGTAATACATTTTGATGTATGCAGTCCAATCAGTGCTGAGGCATGCAGTGGATATCGTTATGTTCTTACTTCACAGATGATTTGAGTAGATGCTGAGTGTATTTACTTGATGAAACACAAGTCTGAATTATTGAAAGGTTCAAGTAATTTTAGAGTGAAGTTGAAGATCGTCGTGACAAGAGGATGAAATGTCTGTGATATGATCATAGAGATGAGTATCTGAGTTACGAGTTTGGCACACAATTAAGACGTTGTGGAAAGTGTTTCACAATTAATACCGCCTGGAAACACCATAGTGTGATGGTGTGTCCGAACATCATAACTGCACCCTATTGGATATGGTGCATACCATGATGTCTCTTATCGAATTACCACTATCGTTTATGGGTTAGGCATTAGAGACAACCGCATTCACTTTAAATAGGGCACCACGCAATTACGTTGAGACGACAACATTTAGAGAAACCTAAGTTGTCGTTTCTTAAAAGTTTGGGGCTGCGATGCTTATGTGAAAAAGTTTCAGGCTGATAAGCTCGAACCCAAAGCGGATAAATGCATCTTCATAGAATACCCAAAACAGTTGGGTATACCTCCTATTTCAGATCTGGAAGCAAAAGTAATTACTTCTAGAAACGAGTCCTTTCTCGAGGAAAAGTTTCTCTCGAAAGAATTGAGTGGGAGGATGGTGGAGACTTGTTGAGGTTATTGAACCATAACTTCAACTAGTGGGTAGCAGGGCACAGGAAGTTGTTCCTGTGGCACCTACACCAATTGAAGTGGAAGCTTATGATAGTGATCATGAAACTTCGGATCAAGTCACTACCAAACCTCGTAGGACGACGAGGATGCGTAATACTTCAGAGTAGTACGTGATCCTGTCTTGGAAGTCATGTTGTTGGACAATGATGAACCTATGAGCTATGGAGAAGCGATGGTGGGCCCATATTCCGACAAATGGTTAGAAGCCATGAAATCCGAGATAAATGGATCTTTAAGAAGAAGACGGACGTGGACGGTAATGTTACCATCTATGAAGCTCGACTTGTGGCTAAGAGTATTTTCACAAGTTCAAGGAGTTGACTACGATGAGATTTTCTCATCCGTAGCGATGCTTAAGTCCGTCGGAATCATGTTAGCATTAGCTGCATTTATGAAATCTGGCAGATGGATGTCAAAACAAGTTTCCTTACCAGTTTTCGTAAGGAAAGGTTGTATGTGATACAATCAGAAAGGTTTTGTCGATCCTAAGGATGCTAAAAGGTATGCTAGCTCCAGCGATCCTTCCATGGATTAGAGCAAGCATCTCGGAGTCAGAATATATGCTTTGATGGAGTGATCAAAGTTTTTGGGTTTATACAAAGTTTGTTAGAAACTTGTATTTACAATAAAGTGAGTGGGAGCGCTACAACATTTCTGATAAGTATATGTGAATGACATATTGTTGATCCGAAATGATGTAGAATTTCTGGAAAGCATAAAGGGTTGTTTGAAAGGAGTTTTTCAAAGGAAGACCTGGATAAAGCTGCTTACATATTGGGCATCAAGATCTATAGAGATAGATCAAGACGCCTGATGATACTTTCAAAGAACGCACACCTTGACATGATTTTGAAAGAGTTCAAAATAGATCAGCAAAGAAGGAGTTCTTGGCTGTGTTACAAGGTGTGAGTATTGAGTAAGACTCGAGACCTGACCATAGCAGAAGAGAGAGAAAGGACGAATGTCGTCCCCTATGCTTTAGACGTAGGCTCTACAGTATGCTATGCTGTGTACCGCACATGAAGTGTGCCTTGCCATGAGTTGGTCAAGGGGTACAATAGTGATCCGGGAATGGATCACATGACAGCGGTCGAACTTATCCTTAGTATCTAGTGGACTAAGGAATTTTCTCGATTATGGAGGTGAAAAGGAGTTCGTCGTAAAGGGTTACGTCGATGCGAACTTTGACACTAATCCGGATGACTGTGAGTAGTAAACCGGATTCGTATAGTAGAGCAATTATTCGAAATGGCTCCGAATAGCGCGTGGTAGCATCCACAAGATGACATAGATATTCGTAAAGCACACACGGATCTGAAAGGTTCAGACCCGTTGACTAATAACCTCTCTCACAAGCATAACATGATCAAACCAGAACTCATTGAGTGTTAATCACATAATGATGTGAACTAGATTGTTGACTCTAGTAAACTCTTTGGATGTTGGTCCCATGGTGATGTGACCTGTGAGTGTTAATCACATGGTGATGTGAACTAGATTATTGACTCTAGTGCAAGTGGGAGACTGTTGGAAATATGCCCTAGAGGCAATAATAAATAGGTTATTATTATATTTCCTTGTTCATGATAATCGTTTATTATCCATGCTAAAATTGTATTGATAGGAAACTCAGATACATGTGTGGATACATAGACAACACCATGTCCCTAGTAAGCCTCTAGGAGACTAGCTCGTTGATCAATAGATGGTTACGGTTTCTTGACCATGGACATTGGATGTCGTTGATAACGGGATCACATCATTAGGAGAATGATGTGATGGACAAGACCCAATCCTAAGCCTAGCACAAGATCGTGTAGTTCGTTTGCTAAAAGCTTTTCTAATGTCAAGTATCATTTCCTTAGACCATGAGATTGTGCAACTCCCGGATACCGTAGGAATGCTTTGGGTGTGCCAAACGTCACAACATAACTGGGTGGCTATAAAGGTGCACTACAGGTATCTCCGAAAGTGTCTGTTGGGTTGGCACGAATCGAGACTGGGATTTGTCACTCCGTGTAAACGGAGAGGTATCTCTGGGCCCACTCGGTAGGACATCATCATAATGTGCACAATGTGACCAAGGAGTTGATCACGGGATGATGTGTTACGGAACAAGTAAAGAGACTTGCCGGTAACGAGATTGAACAAGGTATCGGGATACCGACGATCGAATCTCGGGCAAGTAACATACCGATAGACAAAGGGAATTGTATACGGGATTGATTGAATCCTCGATATCATGGTTCATCGGATGAGATCATCGAGGAGCATGTGGGAGCCAACATGGGTATCCAGATCCCGCTGTTGGTTATTGACCGGAGAGTCGTCTCGGTCATGTCTGCGTGTCTCCCGAACCCGTATGGTCTACACACTTAAGGTTCGGTGATGCTAGGGTTGTAGAGATATTAGTATGCGGTAACCCGAAAGTTGTTCGGAGTCCCGGATGAGATCCCGGACGTCACGAGGAGTTCCGAAATGGTCCGGAGGTAAAGATTTATATATGGGAAGTCTTATTTTGGTCGCCGGAAAAGTTTCGCACTTTATCGGTATTGTACCGGGAGTGCCGAAAGGGGTCCGGGGGTCCACCAAGGGGTCCACCAGCCCCGGGGGGCCACATGGGCTGTGGGGGGTGCACCTTGGCCTATATGGGCCAAGGGAACCGCCCCAAGAGGCCCATGCGCCAACAGATAAGATAAACGGAGAGTCCTAAAGGGGGAAGGCACCTCCGAGGTGCCTTGGGGAGGAAGGACTCCTCCCTGGCCGCACCCTTCCTTGGAGGAAGGGCCAAGGCTGCGCCCCCCCTCTCCCTTGGCCCTATATATAGTGGGGGGAGGGAGGGCAGCAGCAATCCAAGCCCTGGCGCCTCCCTCTCCCTCCCGTGACACCTCTTCCTCCCCGCTTGCGCTTGGCGAAGCCCTGCCGGGATCCCGCTACTTCCACCACCACGCCGTTGTGCTGCTGGATCTCCATCAACCTCTCCTCCCCCCTTGCTGGATCAAGAAGGAGGAGACGTCGCTGCTCCGTACGTGTGTTGAACGCGGAGGTGCCGTCCGTTCGGCGCTAGGATCATCGGTGATTTGGATCACGACGAGTACGACTCCATCAACCCCGTTCTCTTGAACGCTTCCGCTCGCGATCTACAAGGGTATGTAGATGCACTCCCCTTCCCCTCGTTGCTAGATTACTCCATAGATTGATCTTGGTGATGCGTAGAAAATTTTGAATTTCTGCTACGTTCTCCAACAACCACCACTCGGTAAATGTGGTGCTCTGGGTGGGCGGTGAAATGTCCAATTGCATTGTGTCAAAACAACGATGCCAAACCTCCCACGCGTAAACACATTTCATGAGGATGTGATCTACATTGTCCTGGTCCTGCAAGCAAGTGAAACAAGCGGATGGCTCGTCCTGGAGCCCGTGCCGAGCGGGCCTGTCAGATGTGTTGGAAATATGCCCTAGAGGCAATAATAAAGTGGTTATTATTATATTTCCTTGTTCATGATAATCGTTTATTATCCATGCTATAATTGTATTGATTGGAAACTCAAATACATGTGTGGGTACATAGACAACAACATGTCCCTAGTGAGCCTCTACCGGACTAGCTCGTTGATCAAAGATGGCTATGGTTTCCTAGTCATAGACATGAGTTGTCATTTGATGACGGGGTCACATCATTAAGAGAATGATGTGATGGACAAGACCCAAACTATGAACGTAGCATATGATCGTGTCAAGTTTATTGCTATCGTTTTCTGCATGTCAAGTATATGTTCCTATGACCATGAGATCATGCAACTCACTGACACGGGAGGAGTACCTTGTGTGTACCAAACGTTGCAACGTAACTGGGTGACTATAAAGGTGCTCTACAGGTATCTCCGAAGGTGTCTGTTGAGTTGGTATGGATCAAGACTGGGATTTGTCACTCTGTATGACGGAGAGGTATCTCAGGGCCCACTCGGTAATACAATATCACAATGAGCTTGCAAGCAATGTGACTAATGAGTTAGCCACGAGATCTTGTATTACGGAATGAGTAAAGAGACTTGCCGATAACGAGATTGAACTAGGTATGGAGATACCGAAGATCGAATCTCGGGCAAGTAACATACCGATAGACAAAGGGAACTACATACGGGATTAGCTGAATCCTTGACATCAAGGTTAAACCGATAAGATCTTCGTAGAATATGTAGGAACCAATATGGGCTTCCAGGTCCCGCTATTGGTTATTGACCGTAGAGGTGTCTCGGTCATGTTTGCATAGTTCTCGAACCCGCAGAATCTACACACTTAACGTTTGGTGACGATATAAGTATAGTTGAGTCATAATGGTGGTTACCGAAGGTTGTTCGGAGTCCCAAGTGAGATCTCGGACGTGACGAGGAACTCTGGAATGGTCCGGAGGTGAAGATCGATATATTGAACGAAGGGTATTGGAGTCCGGAATTGTTCTGGGGGTACCAGGTGACGACCAGCGTCGGGGCCCCGACAAGTGTTGGGGGCCCCATGGGCCAAGGGGGGGGCAAACCAGCCCACTAAGGGGCTGAGCACCCCCCTCACCCCATCTCACGTAACCAGGAGGGTTGGGGCGTTCCCCTAGGGCTTCCCACCTCCCGGCTTGGGGGGCAAGTCACCCTAGGGGAGATCCCATCTGCCCTGGCCGCCGCCCCCTAGGGGAAACCCTAGGGGCGCCACCCCCTCTTCCCTTCCCCTATATATATAGAGAGAGGTAGAGAGAGGGAAGCCGCACCCGAAGAGCACATCTCCATGCAAGGGCGCTGCCTCTCCTCTCCCTCGCATCCTTCTTCCTCTCCGTTGTGCTTAGCGAAGCTCTGCTGAGATTTCGCCACCACCACCGCCACCACGCCGTCGTGCTACCGGAGGACTCGAGCTACTACTTCATCATTGCTCGCTGGATCGAGGAGGTGAAGGCGTCATCAAGCCGTACATGTGTTGAACGTGGAGGTGCCGTCCGTTCGGCACTTGGATCGGGAGTTCGCGGGACGGATCGTGATTGGATCGCGAAGACGTTCGACTACATCAACCGCGTTTCTTAATGCTTTCGCTTAGCGATCTACAAGGGTATGTAGATGCAATCTCTCCTCTCGTAGATGGTCATCTCCTAGATTGATCTTGGTGAGCGTAGGAAAATTTTGATTTCCCATGCAACGTTTCCCAACAGTGGCATCATGAGCTAGGTCTATGCGTAGATGACATCATGAGTAGAACACAAAGGAGTTTGTGGGCGCTCATATTCAGATTGCTTCCTTCTTTGGTCTTTTCTTGATTCGCGGTATTGTGGGATGAAGCGGCCTGGACCAACTTTACATGTCCACGTACATGAGACCGGTTCCATCGACAGACATGTGACTTTGTTGCATAAAGATGGTTGGCGGCTGTCTGTCTCTCCCACCTTAGTTGAATCGGATTCGACAAAGGCGGTCCTTGTAGAAGGTTAAATAGCAACTTGCATATCACCGTTGTGGCTTTGCGTAGGTAAGAATCGTTCTTGCTAGATACCCATAGAAGCCACGTAAAACATGCAACAACAATTAGAGGACGTCTAACTTGTTTTTTCCGGGTATGTTGTGATATGATATGGCCAAAGACATGATGAGATATATTTAATGTATGAGATGATCATGTTTGTAATAATTTATATCGACTTGCATGTCGATGCATACGGCAATCGGCAGGAGCTATAGGGTTGTCTTTAATTATTGTATGACCCGCGTGTCAATCATTAAGCGCTATGTAATGCTTTACTTTAACGCTAAGCGGTAGCAATAGTAGTAGAAGCATGGTTGGAATGGCAACCCCGATGGTGGCACGATGATGGACATCATGGTGTCATGCCGGTGATGATGGAGATCATGCCGGTGCTTTTGAAATTGAGATCAAAAGCACAAGTTGATGTCCATATCATGTCACTTATGATTTGCATGTGATGTTAATCCTTTTATGCATGTTATTTTGCTTAGGACGACGGTAGCATTATAAGGTGATCCCTCACTAAAATTTCAAGATAAAATTGTGTTCTCCCCAAGTGTGCACCGTTGCGAAAGTTCGTCGTTTCAAAGCACCACGTGATGATCGGGTGTGATAGACTCTACGTTCGCATACAACGGGTGCAAACCAGTTTTGCACATGGGGAACACTTGGGTTAAACTTGACGAGCCTAGCATGTACAGACATGGCCTCGGAACACAAGAGACCGAAAGGTCGAACACGAGTCATATAGTAGATATGATCAACATGGAGATGTTCACCATTGAAACCACCTCATCTCACGTGATGATCGGACTTGGGTTAGTGAATTTGGATCGTGTTACACTCGGACAACCGGAGGAATGTTGATTTGAGTGGGAGTTCTTAGGTAATATGATTAATTGAACTCATTTATCATGAACAGTAGTCTAAGTTATCTTTGCAAACTTATGTTCTAGATCAATGGATCGTGCACTAGCTCCCCTGAATTTCAATGCGTTCCTAGAGAAAGCTAAGCTGAAAGATGATGGAAGTAACTTGTGACGCCCCCGATTTGACCGTACACTAATCATGCACGCAAATGTGTACGATCAAGATCAGGGACTCACGGGAAGATATCACAACACAACTCTAAAACATAAATAAGTCATACAAGCATTATAGTACAAGCCAGGGGCCTCGAGGGCTCGAATACAAGTGCTCGATCATAGATGAGTCAGCGGAAGCAACAATATCTGAGTACAGACATAAGTTAAACAGGTTTGCCTTAAGAAGGCTAGCACAAAAGTAGCAACGATCGAAAAGGCAAAGCCTCCTGCCTGGGACCTCCTAACTACTCCTCGAAGCCGAACTCCATGTAGAATCATCCTCGGGATCTCTAGCTCCTGGACTCCAGCATCTGGTTGCGACAATCAGGTATAGAAAGGGGAAAAGAGGGAGAAAAGCAACCGTGAGTACTCATCCAAAGTACTCGCAAGCAAGGAGCTACACTACATATGCATGGGTATATGTGTAAAGGGGCATATCAGTGGACTGAACTGCAGAATGCCAGAATAAAAGGGGGATAGCTAGTCCTGTCGAAGACTACGCTTCTGGACATCTCCATCTTGCAGCATGTAGAAGAGAGTAGATTGAAGTCCTCCAAGTAGCATCGCATAGCATAATCCTACCCGGCGATCCCCTCCTCGTCGCCCTGTTAGAGAGCGATCACCGGGTTGTATCTGGCACTTAGAAGGGTGTATTTTATTCAGTATCCAGTTCTAGTTGTCATAAGGTCAAGGTACAACTCCGGGTCGTCCTTTTACCGAGGGACACGGCTATTCGAATAGATAAACTTCCCTGCAGGGGTGCACCAGATAACCCAACACGCTCGATCCCATTTGGCCGGACACACTTTCCTGGGTCATGCCCGGCCTCGTAAGATCAACACGTCGCAGCCCCACCTAGGCTCAGCAGAGAGGTCAGCACGCCGGTCTAAACCTATGCGCGCAGGGGTCTGGGCCCATCGCCCTATGCACACCTGCACGTTGCGTACGCAGACGGAAGCAGACCTAGCCCCCTTAATACAAGCGCGAGCTTACGGTCCAATGCGGCGCGCGCCACTCAGTCGCTGACGTCAAAAGAGCTTCGGCTGATACCACGACGTCGGGATACCCATAACTACTCCCGCGTAGATGGTTAGTGCGTATAGACCAAATGGCGAGACTCAGATCAAATACCAAGATCTCGTTAAGCGTGTTAAGTAACCGCGAACGCCGACCAGGGCCAGGCCCACCTCTCTCCTAGGCGGTCTCAACCTGCCCTGTCGCTCCGCCATAAAGTAACAGTCGGGGGCCGTCAGGAACCCAGGCCCACCTCTACCGGGGTGGAGCCACCTGTCCTTTCAGCCCCCTCATCAGAATCACTTGCGGGTACTCCTCGAGCCGACCCGACTTTAGTCACCACATGTGTCATGTATATAATGTATATAGTATATACCCGTGATCACCTCCCGAAGTGATCACGGCCCAGTAGCATAGCATGGCAGACGGACAAGAGTGTAGGGCCACTGATGGAACACTAGCATCCTATACTAAGCATGTAGGATTGCAGGTAAAGGTATCAACAGTAGTAGCAAGGATAGGCTATGCATCAGGATAGGATATCGGAAAGCAGTAACATGCTACACTAATCTAATGCAAGCAGTATAGAGAAGAATAGGCGATATCTGGTGACCAAGGGGGGGGCTTGCCTGGTTGCTCTGGCAAGTAGGAGGGGTCGTCAACTCCGTAGTCGAACTGGGCAGCAGCAGTGTCGGTCTCGTAGTCTACCGGAGAGAAGAGGGGGAAGAAACAGTAAATACAATGCAAACATAAGCATGACGATGCGTGACAAGACAATGAGCGGTGCTAGGTGTGCCCTAACGCGACAGTAGGTGGTACCGGCGAAGGGGGGGAACATCCGGGAAGTATTCCCGATGTTTCGCGTTTTCGGACAGACGGACCGGAGGGGGAAAGTTGCTAGTTCGATAGGTTAGGGAGGTGTGGTGGACGAACGGACTGCGTATTCGGATTCGTCTCGTCGTTCTGAGCAACTTTCATATAGAAAACATTTTCATCCGAGTTATGGTTTAAAAGATATGAATTTTCAAAGTTTATTTGAATTCCTGGAATTATTTGAATTAAGCAAAAAAATGAATTATGACGTCAGCATGAGGCAATGCTGACGTCAGCAGGTCAACAGAGCGGCTGACCAGGTCAAACTGACCAGTGGGCCCCACCTGTCATAGACAGTGGGCTAACAGAAGATTAAACTAATTAATTTTTAGTTAATTAACTACTAGGCCCACCTGTCAGTGAGTGATTAGATTAATTAATTAGTTTTAATTATAAAAACATTTTTCTTTTCTCTTTTTTTTAGTTTTGCGGCGGGGCCCGCATGTCAGTGGCTGGGCCTGCCCAGTCAGCACGTTGACTGGGTTGACCCAGTCAACGGGGCCTGCGGGGCCCGCTGGCAGTGACCCAGGGGTGGCCCCAGGTGTGCCAGCTCAGCAGGCCGGCGGCTGAACGCCGGCGAGCACGAAAACGCGACGGAGGGCGCTCGGCCCCGTCGGGATTCGCCTACAGGGGTCTACACGGGCGCGGGGGGGTGCGTTCGAACGGGGAGAGCCCGCCGCGTCGCGTGGTGAGACCGGCCGGAGCTGGAGCTGCCGGAACGGCGCCGGCGTGCGGCGGAGGCGGCGGCGCGCACGGGTGCCCGACGGAAACGAGGCTACGGCGGGCTATCGAGCAAGCGGAGGGGCTGGGGGGCATCTACGCGCTGTGGGGAGTGCAGCGGGCTTGAGCCCGTGACCAAAAGGTCACCGGAGACCCGCCGGCGACGAGCTCCGCGGCGCGGCGTTCGGGCGCGCGTGGGGAAGCAGCTAGGGGGCGCGCGAGAGCGAAAGGATAGGGGAGGAGGGGGAGAAGCTCACGGCGAGGCTGTAGGGGGACGACAGCGTGCTCGGGGAGGCTCGTCGGAGGCGAAACGGGGCGGCGATCGACGGCGGCCGTGCGGGGAAGAAGAGCTCGGGGAGGTCGTTGTAGGGGCTCCGGTCTCCAACGGGCTGCACCAGACGATGCAGCGGGCGACGGCGGTCCTTGGAGACACCGTGGGGCGGCGAGGTGGGTACGGTGGCCGTGTGAACGACGGTGAACGGCGGCGACCGCGTCGGGCATGGGGAAGGAAGGAGCGGCGCGGATCTGGGG